>NW_027472126.1:0-95000 GCF_965638725.1 Aptenodytes patagonicus | reverse complement strand
TCCCTTCCCTTCCCCGACCTTCCCAGACCTTTCCGTCACTGCCCTTCCTTGACCTTCCCTTCCCTTCCCTTCCTTCCCTTCCCTTCCCTTCCCTTCCCTTCCCTTCCCTTCCCTTCCCTTCCCTTCCCTTCCCTTCCCTTCCCCGACCTTCCCCGACCTTCCCCGACCTTCCAGTCACTGACCTTCCTTGACCTTACCTGACCTTCCTTCACC
The DNA here is from genome assembly GCF_965638725.1 of Aptenodytes patagonicus. Classification (NCBI taxonomy): domain Eukaryota; kingdom Metazoa; phylum Chordata; class Aves; order Sphenisciformes; family Spheniscidae; genus Aptenodytes; species Aptenodytes patagonicus. The sequence continues at coordinate 94,787 of NW_027472126.1, read as the reverse complement.
TTCCTTGACCTTCCCTAACCTTCCCTTCCCTTCCCTGACCTTGCCTTCCCTGACCTTCCCCGAACTTCCCTGACCTACCCGTCAGTGACCTTCCTTGACCTTCCCTTCCCTTCCCTTCCCTTCCCTTCCCTTCCCTTCCCTTCCCTTCCCTTCCCTTCCCTTCCCTTCCTTCCCTTCCCTTCCCTTCCCTTCCCTTCCCTTCCTTCCCTTCCCCGACCTTCCCCGACCTTCCCAGACCTTGCCGTCACTGCCCTTCCCTTCCCTTCCCTTCCCTTCCCTTCCCTTCCCTTCCCTTCCCTTCCCTTCCTTCCCTTCCCTTCCCTTCCCTTCCCTTCCCTTCCCTTCCCTTCCCTTCCCCAACCTTCCCTTCCCCGACCTTCCCAGACCTTGCCGTCACTGCCCTTCCCTTCCCTTCCCTTCCCTTCCCTTCCCTTCCCTTCCTTCCCTTCCCTTCCCTTCCCTTCCCTTCCCTTCCCTTCCCTTCCCTTCCCCGACCTTCCCAGACCTTTCCGTCACTGCCCTTCCTTGACCTTCCCTTCCCTTCCCTTCCCTTCCCTTCCCTTCCCTTCCCTTCCCTTCCCTTCCCTTCCCTTCCCTTCCCTTCCCTTCCCTTCCCCGACCTTCCCCGACCTTGCCTTCCCTTCCCCGACCTTCCCAGACCTTGCCGTCACTGCCCTTCCCTTCCCTTCCCTTCCCTTCCCTTCCCTTCCTTCCCTTCCCTTCCCTTCCCTTCCCTTCCCTTCCCTTCCCTTCCCTTCCCTTCCCTTCCCTTCCCTTCCCTTCCCTTCCCTTCCCTTCCCTTCCCTTCCCTTCCCTTCCCTTCCCTGACCTTCCCCGACCTTCCCAGACCTTTCCGTCACTGCCCTTCCCTTCCCTTCCCTTCCCTTCCCTTCCCTTCCCTTCCCTTCCCTTCCCTTCCCTTCCCTTCCCTTTCCTTCCCTTCCCTTCCCTTCCCTTCCCTTCCCTTCCCTTCCCTTCCCTTCCCTTCCCTTCCCTAACCTTCCCTAACCTTCGCCGACCTTCCCTTCCCTTGCCCGACCTTCCCCGACCTTCCTGTCACTGACCTTCCTTCACCTTCCTTCACCTTCCCTGACCTTCCTTGACCTTACCTGACCTTCCTTGACATTCCTTGACCTTCCCTGACCTTCCCTTCCCTGATCTTGCCTTCCCTGACCTTCCCCGACCTTCCCTGACCTTCCTCTCACTGACCTTCCTTGACCTTCCCTGACCTTCCTTGACCTTCCCTGACCTTCCTTGACCTTCCCTGACCTTCCCTTCCCTGACTTTCCCTTCCCTTCCCTTCCCTTTCCCGACCTTCCCCAACCTTCCCTTCCGTTCCCCGACCTTCCCAGACCTTCCCGTCACTGCCCTTCCTTGACCTTCCTTTCCCTTCCCTTCCCTTCCCTTCCCTTCCCTTCCCTTCCCTTCCCTTCCCTTCCCTTCCCTTCCCTTCCCTTCCCTTCCCTTCCCTTCCCTTCCCTTCCCTTCCCTTCCCTTCCCTTCCCTTCCCTTCCCTTCCCTTCGCTTCCCTTCCCCGACCTTCCCTTCCCCGACCTTCCCTTCCCTTCCCTTCCCCGACCTTCCCCGACCTTCCCCGACCTTCCCGTCACTGACCTTCCTTGACCTTACCTGACCTTCCTTCACCTTCCTTGACCTTCCCTAACCTTCCCTTCCCTTCCCTGACTTTCCCCTTCCCTTCCCTTCCCTTCCCTTCCCTTCCCTTCCCTTCCCTTCCCTTCCCTTCCCTTCCCTTCCCTTCCCTTCCCTTCCCTTCCCTTCCCTTCCCTTCCCTTCCCTTCCCCAAACTTCCCTTCCCTTCCCCGACCTTCCCAGACCTTTCCGTCACTGCCCTTCCCCTCCCTTCCCTTCCCTTCCCTTCCCTTCCCTTCCCTTCCCTTCCCTTCCCTTCCCTTCCCTTCCCTTCCCTTCCCTTCCCTTCCCTGACCTTCCCTTCCCTTCCCCGACCTTCCCAGACCTTTCCGTCACTGCCCTTCCTTGACCTTCCCTTCCCTTCCCTTCCCTTCCCTTCCCTTCCCTTCCCTTCCCTTCCCTTCCCTTCCCTTCCCTTCCCTTCCCTTCCCTTCCCTTCCCCGACCTTCCCCGACCTTCCCCGACCTTCCAGTCACTGACCTTCCTTGACCTTACCTGACCTTCCTTCACCTTCCTTGACCTTCCCTAACCTTCCCTTCCCTTCCCTGACCTTGCCTTCCCTGACCTTCCCCGAACTTCCCTGACCTACCCGTCAGTGACCTTCCTTGACCTTCCCTTCCCTTCCCTTCCCTTCCCTTCCCTTCCCTTCCCTTCCCTTCCCTTCCCTTCCCTTCCCTTCCCTTCCCTTCCCTTCCCTTCCCTTCCCTTCCCTTCCCTTCCTTCCCTTCCCCGACCTTCCCCGACCTTCCCAGACCTTGCCGTCACTGCCCTTCCCTTCCCTTCCCTTCCCTTCCCTTCCCTTCCCTTCCCTTCCCTTCCCTTCCCTTCCCTTCCCTTCCCTTCCCTTCCCTTCCCTTCCCTTCCCTTCCCTTCCCCAACCTTCCCTTCCCCGACCTTCCCAGACCTTGCCGTCACTGCCCTTCCCTTCCCTTCCCTTCCCTTCCCTTCCCTTCCCTTCCCTTCCCTTCCCTTCCCTTCCCTTCCCTTCCCTTCCCTTCCCTTCCCTTCCCCGACCTTCCCAGACCTTTCCGTCACTGCCCTTCCTTGACCTTCCCTTCCCTTCCCTTCCCTTCCCTTCCCTTCCCTTCCCTTCCCTTCCCTTCCCTTCCCTTCCCTTCCCTTCCCTTCCCTTCCCCGACCTTCCCCGACCTTGCCTTCCCTTCCCCGACCTTCCCAGACCTTGCCGTCACTGCCCTTCCCTTCCCTTCCCTTCCCTTCCCTTCCCTTCCCTTCCCTTCCCTTCCCTTCCCTTCCCTTCCCTTCCCTTCCCTTCCCTTCCCTTCCCTTCCCTTCCCTTCCCTTCCCTTCCCTTCCCTTCCCTTCCCTTCCCCAACCTTCCCTTCCCTTCCCCGACCTTCCCAGACCTTTCCGTCACTGCCCTTCCCTTCCCTTCCCTTCCCTTCCCTTCCCTTCCCTTCCCTTCCCTTCCCTTCCCTTCCCTTCCCTTCCCTTCCCTTCCCTTCCCTTCCTTTCCCTTCCCTTCCCTAACCTTCGCCGACCTTCCCTGACCTTCCCTTCCCCGACCTTCCCCGATCTTCCTGTCACTGACCTTCCTTGACCTTCCCTGACCTTCCTTGTCCTTACCTGACCTTCCTTGACCTTCCTTGACCTTCCCTGAGCTTACCTTCCCTGACTTTCCCCGACTTTCCATTCCCGTCCCTTCCGTGACCTTCCCTTCCCATCCCTTCCCTGATCTTGCCTTCCCTGACCTTCCCCGACCTTCCCTGACCTTCCTGTCACTGACCTTCCTTTACCTTCCCTGACCTTCCTTGACCTTACCTGACCTTCCTTGACCTTCCCTGACCTTCCCTTCCCTGACTTTCCCTTCCCTTCCCTTCCCTTTCCCGACCTTTCCCAACCTTCCCTTCCGTTCCCCCACCTTCCCAGAACTTCCCGTCACTGCCCTTCCTTGACCCTCCTTTCCCTTCCCTTCCCTTCCCTTCCCTTCCCTTCCCTTCCCTTCCCTTCCCTTCCCTTCCCTTCCCTTCCCTTCCCTTCCCTTCCCTTCCCTTCCCTTCCCTTCCCTTCCCTTCCCTGACCTTCCCTTCCCTTCCCTTCCCTTCCCCAACCTTCCCTTCCCTTCCCTTCCCTTCCCTTCCCTTCCCTTCCCTTCCCTTCCCTTCCCTTCCCTTCCCTTCCCTTCCCTTCCCTTCCCTTCCCTTCCCTTCCCTTCCCTTCCCCGACCTTCCAGTCACTGACCTTCCTTGACCTTACCTGACAATACTTCACCTTCCTTGACCTTCCCTAACCTTCCCTTCCCTTCCCTGACCTTGCCTTCCCTGACCTTCCCCGAACTTCCCTGACCTACCCGTCAGTGACCTTCCTTGACCTTACCTGACCTTCCTTCACCTTCCTTGACTTTACCTGACCTTCCTTGACCTTCCCTTCCCTTCCCTGACTTTCCCTTCCCTTCCCTTCCCTTCCCTTCCCTTCCCTTCCCTTCCCTTCCCTTCCCTTCCCTTCCCTTCCCTTCCCTTCCCTTCCCTTCCCTTCCCTTCCCTTCCCTTCCCTTCCCTTCCCTTCCCTTCCCTTCCCTTCCCTTCCCTTCCCTTCCCTTCCCCGACGTTCCCTGACCTTCCCGTCACTGACCTTGCTTGACTTTACCTGACCTTCCTTGACCTTACCTGACCTTCCTTGACCTTACCTTACATGACCTTCATTGACCTTCCCTGACCTTGCCTTCCCTGACCTTCCATTCCCTGACCTTCCCTGATTTCCCTTCCCTTCCCTTCCCTTCCCTTCCCTTCCCTTCCCTTCCCTTCCCTTCCCTTCCCTTCCCTTGCCTTCCCTTCCCTTCCGTTCCCCAACCTTCCCTTCCCTTCCCCGACCTTCCCAGACCTTTCCGTCACTGCCCTTCCTTGACCTTCCCTTCCCTTCCCTTCCCTTCCCTTCCCTTCCCTTCCCTTCCCTTCCCTTCCCTTCCCTTCCCTTCCCTTCCCTTCCCTTCCCTTCCCTTCCCTTCCCTTCCCTTCCCTTCCCTTCCCTTCCCATCCCTTCCCTTCCCCAACCTTCCCTGACCTTCCCGTCACTGACCTTCCTTGAGCTTCCCTGACCGTCCTTGACCTTACCTGACCTTCCTTGACCTTCCCTGACCTTCCTTGACCTTACCTGACCTTCCTTGACCTTACCTGACCTTCCTTGACCTTCCTTGACATTCCCTGACCTTACCTTCCCTAACTTTCCCCGACTTTCCATTCCCTTCCCTTCCCTGACCTTCCCTTCCCTTCCCTTCCCTGATCTTGCCTTCCCTGACCTTCCCCGTCCTTCCCTGACCTTCCTGTCACTGACCTTCCTTGACCTTACCTGACCTTCCTTGACCTTCCCTGACCTTCCTTGACCTTACCTGACCTTCCTTGACCTTCCCTGACCTTCCCTTCCCTGACTTTCCCTTCCCTTCCCTTCCCTTTCCCGACCTTCCTCAACCTTCCCTTCCGTTCCCCGACCTTCGCAGACCTTCCCGTCACTGCCCTTCCTTGACCTTCCTTTCCCTTCCCTTCCCTTCCCTTCCCTTCCCTTCCCTTCCCTTCCCTTCCCTTCCCTTCCCTTCCCTTCCCTTCCCTTCCCTTCCCTTCCCTTCCCTTCCCTTCCCTTCCCTTCCCTGACCTTCCCCGACCTTCCCCGACCTTCCCGTCACTGACCTTCCTTGACCTTACCTGACCTTCCTTCACCTTCCTTGACCTTCCCTAACCTTCCCTTCACTTCCCTGACCTTGCCTTCCCTGACCTTCCCCGAACTTCCCTTCCCTTCCCTTCCCTTCCCTTCCCTTCCCTTCCCTTCCCTTCCCTTCCCTTCCCTTCCCTTCCCTTCCCTTCCCTTCCCTTCCCTTCCCTTCCCTTCCCTTCCCTTCCCTTCCCGTTACTGACCTTCCTTGAGCTTCCCTGACAGTCCTTGACCTTACCTGACCTTCCTTGACCTTCCCTGACCTTCCCTTCCCTTCCCTGAATTTCCCCGACTTCCCATTCGCTTCCCTTCCCTGACCTTCCTTGGTCTTCCCTTCCCTTCCCTTCCCTTCCCTTCCCTTCCCTTCCCTTCCCTTCCCTTCCCTTCCCTTCCCTTCCCTGACCTTCCCCGACCTTCCCTGACCTTCCCGTCACTGACCTTCCTTGACTTTACCTGACCTTCCTTGACCTTACCAGACCTTCCTTGACCTTACCTTACATGACCTTCCTTGACCTTCCCTGACCTTGCCTTCCCTGACCTTCCATTCCCTGACCTTCCCTGATTTCCCTTCCCTTCCCTTCCCTTCCCTTCCCTTCCCTTCCCTTCCCTTCCCTTCCCTTCCCTTCCCTTCCCTTCCCTTCCCTTCCCTTCCCTTCCCTTCCCTTCCCCAACCTTCCCTTCCCTGACCTTCCCCAACCTTCCCTTCCCTTCCCCGACCTTCCCAGACCTTTCCGTCACTGCCCTTCCTTGACCTTCCCTTCCCTTCCCTTCCCTTCCCTTCCCTTCCCTTCCCTTCCCTTCCCTTCCCTTCCCTTCCCTTCCCTTCCCTTCCCTTCCCTTCCCTTCCCTTCCCTTCCCTTCCCTAAACTTCGCCAACCTTCCCTTCCCTTCCCTTCCCTTCCCTTCCCTTCCCTTCCCTTCCCTTCCCTTCCCTTCCCTTCCCTTCCCTTCCCTTCCCTTCCCTTCCCTTCCCTTCCCTTCCCTTCCCTTCCCCTCCCTTCCCTTCCCTTCCCTTCCCTTCCCTTCCCTTCCCGTCACTGACCTTCCTTGAGCTTCCCTGACCTTCCTTGACCTTACCTGTCCTTCCTTGACCTTCCCTGACCTTCCCTTCCCTTCCCTGAATTTCCCCGACTTCCCATTCCCTTCCCTTCCCTTCCCTTCCCTTCCCTTCCCTTCCCTTCCCTTCCCTTCCCTTCCCTTCCCTTCACTTCCCTTCCCTTCCCTTCCCTTCCCTTCCCTTCCCTTCCCTTCCCTTCCCTTCCCTTCCCTTCCCTTCCCCGACCTTCCCCGACCTTCCTGTCACTGACGTTCCTTGACCTTCCTTGACCTTCCCTGACCTTACCTTCCCTGACTTTCCCCGACTTTCCATTCCCTTCCCTTCCCTGACCTTCCCTTCCCTTCCCTTCCCTGATCTTGCCTTCCCTGACCTTCCCCGACCTTCCCTGACCTTCCTGTCACTGACCTTCCTTGACCTTACCTCACCTTCCTTCACCTTCCTTGACCTTCCCTAACCTTCCCTTCCCTTCCCTGACCTTGCCTTCCCTGACCTTCCCCGAACTTCCCTGACCTACCCGTCAGTGACCTTCCTTGACCTTACCTGACCTTCCCTGACCTTCCTTGACCTTACCTGACCTTCCTTGACCTTCCCTGACGTTCCCTTCCCTGACTTTCCCTTCCCTTCCCTTCCCTTCCCTTTCCCGACCTTCCCCAACCATCCCTTCCGTTCCCCGACCTTCCCAGACCTTCCCGTCACTGCCCTTCCTTGAGCTTCCTTTCCCTTCCCTTCCCTTCCCTTCCCTTCCCTTCCCTTCCCTTCCCTTCCCTTCCCTTCCCTTCCCTTCCCTTCCCTTCCCTTCCCTTCCCTTCCCTTCCCTTCCCTTCCCTTCCCTTCCCTTCCCTTCCCCGACCTTCCCTTCCCTTCCCTTCCCCGACCTTCCCTTCCCTTCCCTTCCCTTCCCCGACCTTCCCCGACCTTCCCCGACTTTCCCGTCACTGACCTTCCTTGAACTTACCTCACCTTCCTTCACCTTCCTTGACCTTCCCTAACCTTCCCTTCCCTTCCCTTCCCTGACCTTCCCCGACCTTCACTGACCTTCCCGTCACTGACGTTCCTTGACCTTACCTGACCTTCCTTGACCTTACCTGACCTTCCTTGACCTTACCTTACATGACCTTCCTTGACCTTCCCTGACCTTGCCTTCCCTGACCTTCCATTCCCTGACCTTCCCTGATTTCCCTTCCCTTCCCTTCCCTTCCCTTCCCTTCCCTTCCCTTCCCTTCCCTTCCCTTCCCTTCCCTTCCCTTCCCTTCCCTTCCCTTCCCTTCCCTTCCCTTCCCTTCCCTTCCCTTCCCTTCCCTTCCCTTCCCTGACGTTCCCCAACCTTCCCTTCCCTGACCTTCCCCAACCTTCCCTTCCCTTCCCCGACCTTCCCAGACCATTCCGTCACTGCCCTTCCTTGACCTTCCCTTCCCTTCCCTTCCCTTCCCTTCCCTTCCCTTCCCTTCCCTTCCCTTCCCTTCCCTTCCCTTCCCTTCCCTAACCTTCACCGACCTTCCCTTCCCTTCCCCGACCTTCCCCGACCTTCCTGTCACTGACCTTCCTTGACCTTCCCTGACCTTCCTTGACCTTACCTGACCTTCCTTGACCTTCCTTGACCTTCCCTGACCTTACCTTCCCTGACTTTCCCCGACTTTCCATTCCCTTCCCTTCCCTGGCCTTCCCTTCCCTTCCCTTCCCTGATCTTGCCTTCCCTGACCTTCCCCGACCTTCCCTGACCTTCCTGTCACTGACCTTCCTTGACCTTCCCTGACCTTCCTTGACCTTACCTGACCTTCCTTGACCTTCACTGACCTTCCCTTCCCTGACTTTCCCTTCCCTTCGCTTCCTTTCCCGACCTTCCCCAACCTTCCATTCCGTTCCCCGACCTTCCCAGACCTTCCCGTCACTGCCCTTCCTTGACCTTCCTTTCCCTTCCCTTCCCTTCCCTTCCCTTCCCTTCCCTTCCCTTCCCTTCCCTTCCCTTCCCGTCACCGACCTTCCCCGACCTTCCCTGACCTTCCCGTCACTGACCTTCCTTGACCTTACCTGACCTTCCTTGACCTTACCTGACCTTCCTTGGCCTTCCTTGACCTTTCCTGACCTTCCCTGACCTTGTCTTCCCTGACCTTCCCCGACCTTCCCTTATTTCCCTTCCAATCCCTGACCTTCCCCGACCTTTTCCGAACTTCACCGACCTCCCTGACCTTCCCGTCACTGGCCTTCCTTGACCTTACCTGACCTTCCTTGACCTTCCTTGACCTTTCCTGACCTTCCCTGACCTTGCCTTCCCTGACCTTCCCCGACCTTCCCTGATTTCCCTTCCCTTCCCTGACGTTCCCCGATCTTTTCCGAACTTCCCCGACCTCCCTGACCTTCCCGTCACTGACCTTCCTTGACCTTACCTGACCTTCCTTGACCTTCGCTTCCCTTCCCTGACCTTCCTTGGTCTTCCCTTCCCTTCCCTTCCCTTCCCTTCCCTTCCCTTCCCTTCCCTTCCCTTCCCTTCCCTTCCCTTCCCTTCCCCGACCTTCCCCGACCTTCCCTTCCCTTCCCCGACCTTCCCTGACCTTCCCGTCACTGACCTTCCTTGACTTTACCTGACCTTCCTTGACCTTACCTGACCTTCCTTGACCTTACCTTACATGACCTTCCTTGACCTTCCCTGACCTTGCCTTCCCTGACCTTCCATTCCCTGACCTTCCCTGATTTCCCTTCCCTTCCCTTCCCTTCCCTTCCCTTCCCTTCCCTTCCCTTCCCTTCCCTTCCCTTCCCTTCCCTTCCCTTCCGCAACCTTCCCTTCCCTGACCTTCCCCAACCTTCCCTTCCCTTCCCCGACCTTCCCAGACCTTTCCGTCACTGCCCTTCCTTGACCTTCCCTTCCCTTCCCTTCCCTTCCCTTCCCTTCCCTTCCCTTCCCTTCCCTTCCCTTCCCTTCCCTTCCCTTCCCTTCCCTTCCCTTCCCTTCCCTTCCCTTCCCTTCCCTTCCCTTCCCTAAACTTCGCCGACCTTCCCTTCCCTTCCCCGACCTTCCCCGACCTTCCTGTCACTGACCTTCCTTGACCTTCCCTGACCTTCCTTGACCTTCCCTGACCTTCCTTGACCTTCCTTGACCTTCCCTGACCTTACCTTCCCTTCCCTTCCCTGACTTTCCCTTCCCTTCCCTTCCCTTCCCTTCCCTTCCCTTCCCTTCCCTTCCCTTCCCTTCCCTTCCCTTCCCTTCCCTTCCCTTCCCTTCCCTTCCCTTCCCTTCCCTTCCCTTCCCTTCCCTTCCCTTCCCTTCCCGTCACTGACCTTCCTTGAGCTTCCCTGACCTTCCTTGACCTTACCTGACCTTCCTTGACCTTCCTTGACCTTCCCTGACCTTCCTTGACCTTACCTGACCTTCCTTGACCTTCCTTGATCTTCCCTTCCCTTACCTGACCTTCCCCGCCCTTCCCCAAACTTCCCCGACCTTCCCTGACCTTCCCGTCACTGACCTTCCTTGACCTTCCCTGACCTTCCCTTCCCTTCACTTCCCTGATCTTGCCTTCCCTGACCTTCCCCGACCTTCCCTGACCTTCCTGTCACTGACCTTCCTTGACCTTACCTGACCTTCCTTGACCTTACCTGACCTTACTTGACTTTCCCTTCCCTTCCCTTCCCTTCCCTTCCCTTCCCTTCCCTTCCCTTCCCTTCCCTTCCCTTCCCTTCCCTTCCCTTCCCTTCCCTTCCCTTCCCTTCCTTCCCTTCCCTTCCCTTCCCTTCCCTTCCCTTCCCTTCCCGTCACTGACCTTGCTTGAGCTTCCCTGACCTTCCTTGACCTTACCTGACCTTCCTTGACCTTCCCTGACCTTCCCTTCCCTTCCCTGAATTTCTCCGACTTCCATTCCCTTCCCTTCCCTGACCTTCCTTGGTCTTCCCTTCCCTTCCCTTCCCTTCCCTTCCCTTGCCTTCCTTCCCTTCCCTGACCTTCCCCCGACCTTCCCTGACCTTCCCGTCACTGACCTTCCTTGACCTTACCTGACCTTCCTTGAACTTACCTGACCTTCGTTGACCTTACCTTACATGACCTTCCTTGACCTTCCCTGACCTTGCCTTCCCTGACCTTCCATTCCCTGACTTTCCCTGATTTCCCTTCCCTTCCCTTCCCTTCCCTTCCCTTCCCTTCCTTCCCTTCCCTTCCCTCCCTTCCCTTCCCTAACCTTCGCCGACCTTCCCTTCCCTTCCCCGACCTTCCCCGACCTTCCTGTCACTGACCTTCCTTGACCTTCCCTGACCTTCCTTGACCTTACCTGACCTTCCTTGACCTTCCTTGACCTTCCCTGACCCTTACCTTCCCTGACTTTCCCCGACTTTTCATTCCCTTCCCTTCCCTGACCTTCCCTTCCCTTCCCTTCCCTGATCTTGCCTTCCCTGACCTTCCCCGACCTTCCCTGACCTTCCTGTCACTGACCTTCCTTGACCTTCCCTGACCTTCCTTGACCTTACCTGACCTTCCTTGACCTTCACTGACCTTCCCTTCCTGACTTTCCCTTCCCTTCCCTTCCCTTTCCCGACCTTCCCCAACCTTCCCTTCCGTTCCCCGACCTTCCCAGACCTTCCCGTCACTGCCCTTCCTTGACCTTCCTTTCCCTTCCCTTCCCTTCCCTTCCCTTCCCTTCCCTTCCCTTCCCTTCCCTTCCCTTCCCTTCCCTTCCCTTCCCTTCCCTTCCCTTCCCTTCCCTTCCCTTCCCTTCCCTTCCCTTCCCTTCCCTTCCCTTCCCTTCCCTTCCCTTCCCTTCCCTTCCCTTCCCTTCCCTTCCCTTCCCTTGCCTTCCCTTCCCTTCCCTTCCCGTCCCTGACCTTCCCCGACCTTCCCTGACCTTCCCGTCACTGACCTTCCTTGACCTTACCTGACCTTCCTTGACCTTACCTGACCTTCCTTGGCCTTCCTTGACCTTTCCTGACCTTCCCTGACCTTGCCTTCCCTGACCTTTCCCGACCTTCCCTTATTTCCCTTCCCTACCCTGACCTTCCCCGACCTTTTCCGAACTTCCCCGACCTCCGTGACCTTCCCGTCACTGACCTTCCTTGACCTTACCTGAACTTCCTTGACCTTCCTTGACCTTTCCTGACCTTCCTTGACCTTGCCTTCCCTGACCTTCCCCGACCTTCCCTGGTTTCCCTTCCCTTCCCTGACCTTCCCCGACCTTTTCCGAACTTCCCCGACCTCCCTGACCTTCCCGTCACTGACCTTCCTTGACCTTACCTGACCTTCCTTGACCTTACCTGACGTTCCTTGACCTTATCTTACATGACCTTCCTTGACCTTCCCTGACCTTGCGTTCCTTGACCTTCCCCGACCTTCCATTCCCTGACCTTCCCTGATTTCCCTTCCCTTCCCTTCCTGACCTTCCCCGACGTTTTCCGAACTTCCCGACCTTCCCTGACCTTCCCGTCACTGACCATCCTTGACCTTCCCTGACCTTCCCTTCCCTTCACTTCCCTGATCTTGCCTTCCCTGACCTTCCCCGACCTTCCCTGACCTTCCTGTCACTGACCTTCCTTGACCTTACCTGACCTTCCTTGACCTTACCTGACCTTCCTTGACTTTCCCTTCCCTTCCCTTCCCTGACTTTCCCTTCCCTTCCCTTCCCTTCCCTTCCCTTCCCTTCCCTTCCCTTCCCTTCCCTTCCCTTCCCTTCCCTTCCCTTCCCTTCCCTTCCCTTCCCTTCCCTTCCCTTCCCTTCCCTTCCCTTCCCTTCCCTTCCCTTCCCTGACCTTCCCATCCCTTCCCTGACCTTCCCCGACCTTCCCTTCCCTTCCCCAACCTTCCCCGACCATCCCGTCACTGACATTTCTTGAGCTTCCCTGACCTTCCTTGGCCTTCCTTGACCTTCCCTGACCTTCCCTTCCCTTCCCTTCCCTGATTTTGCCTTCCCTGACCTTCCCCGACCTTCCCTGACCTTCCTGTCACTGACCTTCCCTTCCCTTCCCTGACTTTCCCTTCCCTTCCCTTCCCTTCCCTTCCCTTCCCTTCCCTTCCCTTCCCTTCCCTTCCCTTCCCTTCCCTTCCCTTCCCTTCCCTTCCCTTCCCTTCCCTTCCCTTCCCTTCCCGTCCTTGACCTTCCCTGACCTTCCCTGACCTTCCCGTCAGTGACCTTCCTTGACCTTACCTGACCTTCCTTGACCTTACCTGACCGTCCTTGGCCTTCCTTGACCTTTCCTGACCTTCCCTGACCTGGCCTTCCCTGACCTTCCCCGACCTTCCCTGATTTCCCTTCCCTTCCCAGACCTTCCCCGACCTTTTCCGAACTTCCCCGAGCTCCCTGACCTTCCCGTCACTGACCTTCCTTGACCTTACGTGACCTTCCTTGACCTTACCTGACGTTCCTTGACGTTACCTTACATGACCTTCCTTGACCTTCCCTGACCTTGCCTTCCCTGACCTTCCCCGACCTTCCATTCCCTGACCTTCCCTGATTTCCCTTCCCTTCCCTTCCGTGACATTCCCCGACGTTTTCCGAACTTCCCCGACCTTCCCTGAGCTTCCCGTCACTGACCTTCCTTGACCTTACGTGACCTTCCTTGATGTTCCTTGACCTTCCCTAACCTTCCCCGACCTTTTCCGAACTTCCCCGACCTTCCTTGACCTTACCTGACCTTCCTTGACCTTACCTGACCTTCCTTAACCTTGCCTTACATGACCTTCCTTGACCTTCCCTGACCTTGCCTTCCCTGACCTTCCCCGACCTTCCATTCCCTGACCTTCCCTGATTTCCCTTCCCTTATTTTCCCTTCCCTTCCCTTCCCTTCCCTTCCCTTCCCTTCCCTTCCCTTCCCTTCCCTTCCCTTCCCTTCCCTTCCCTTCCCTTCCCTTCCCCAACCTTCCCAGACCTTGCCGTCACTGCCCTTCCCTTCCCTTCCCTTCCCTTCCCTTCCCTTCCCTTCCCTTCCCTTCCCTTCCCTTCCCTTCCCTTCCCTTCCCTTCCCTTCCCTTCCCTTCCCTTCCCTTCCCTTCCCTTCCCTTCCCTTCCCTTCCTTTCCCTTCCCTTCCCTTTCCTTCCCTTCCCTTCCCTTCCCTTCCCTTCCCATCCCTTCCCTTCCATTACCTGACCTTCCCCGACCTTCCCCGACCTTCCCTTCCCTTCCCCGACCTTCCCCGACCTTCCTGTCACTGACCTTCTTTGACATTCCCTGACCTTCCTTGACCTTACCTGACCTTCCTTGACCTTCCCTGACCTTCCCTTCCCTTCCCTGACCTTCCCCGACCTTCCCCGAACTTCCCCGACCTTCCCTGACCTTCCCGTCACTGACCTTCCTTGACCTTACCTGACCTTCCCTTCCCTTCCCTTCCCTGATCTTGCCTTCCGCGACCTTTCCCGACCTCCCTGACCTTCCTGTCACTGACCTTCCTTGACCTTACCTGACATTCCTTGACCTTCCCTGACCTTCCTTGACCTTACCTGACCTTCCTTGATTTTCCCTGACCTTCCCTTCCCTTCCCTGACTTTCCCTTCCCTTCCCTTCCCTTCCCTTCCCTTCCCTTCCCTTCCCTTCCCTTCCCTTCCCTTCCCTTCCCTTCCCTTCCCTTCCCTTCCCTTCCCTTCCCTTCCCTTCCCTTCCCCGACCTTCCCCGACCTTCCCCGACCTTCCCTGACCTTCCCGTCACTGACCTTCCTTGACCTTACCTGACCTTCCTTGACCTTACCCGACCTTCCTTGACCTTACCTTACCTGACCTTCCTTGACCTTCCCTGACCTTCCCTTCCCTTCCCTGAATTTCCCCGACTTCCCATTCGCTTCCCTTCCCTGACCTTCCTTGGTCTTCCCTTCCCTTCCCTTCCTTCCCTTCCCTTCCCTTCCCTTCCCTTCCCTTCCCTTCCCTGACCTTCCCCGACCTTCCCTGACCTTCCCGTCACTGACGTTCCTTGACCGTACCTGACCTTCCTTGACCTTACCTGACCTTCCTTGACCTTACCTTACATGACCTTCCTTGACCTTCCCTGACCTTGCCTTCCCTAACCTTCCATTCCCTGACCTTCCCTGATTTCCCTTCCCTTCCCTTCCCTTCCCTTCCCTTCCCTTCCCTTCCCTTCCCTTCCCTTCCCTTCCCTTCCCTTCCCTTCCCTGACCTTCCCTGACCTTCCCCAACGTTCCCTTCCCTGACCTTCCCCAACCTTCCCTTCCCTTCCCCGACCTTCCCAGAGCTTTCCGTCACTGCCCTTCCTTGACCTTCCCTTCCCTTCCCTTCCCTTCCCTTCCCTTCCCTTCCCTTCCCTTCCCTTCCCTTCCCTTCCCTTCCCTTCCCTTCCCTTCCCTTCCCTTCCCTTCCCTTCCCTTCCCTTCCCTTCCCTTCCCTTCCCTTCCCTTCCCGTCACTGACCTTCCTTGAGCTTCCCTGACCTTCCTTGACCTTACCTGACCTTCCTTGACCTTCCCTGACCTTCCCTTCCCTTCCCTGAATTTCCCCGACTTCCCATTCCCTTCCCTTCCCTTCCCTTCCCTTCCCTTCCCTTCCCTTCCCTTCCCTTCCCTTCCCTTCCCTTCCCTTCCCTTCCCTTCCCTTCCCTTCCCTTCCCTTCCCTTCCCCGACCTTCCCCGACCTTCCCCGACCTTCCTGTCACTGACGTTCCTTGACCTTCCCTGACCTTCCTTGACCTTACCTGACCTTCCTTGACCTTCCCTGACCTTCCCTTCCCTGATTTTCCCTTCCCTTTCCTTCCCTTTCCCGACCTTCCCCAACCTTCCCTTCCGTTCCCCGACCTTCCCAGACCTTCCCGTCACTGCCCTTCCTTGACGTTCCTTTCCCTTCCCTTCCCTTCCCTTCCCTTCCCTTCCCTTCCCTTCCCTTCCCTTCCCTTCCCTTCCCTTCCCTTCCCTTCCCTTCCCTTCCCTTCCCTTCCCCGACCTTCCCCGACCTTCCCCGACCTTCCCCGACCTTCCCCGACCTTCCCGTCACTGACCTTCCTTGAACTTACCTCACCTTCCTTCACCTTTCTTGACCTTCCCTAACCTTCCCTTCCCTTCCCTGACCTTGCCTTCCCTGACCTTCCCCGAACTTCCCTGACCTACCCGTCAGTGAACTTCCTTGACCTTACCTGACCTTCCTTGACCTTCCTTGACCTTACCTGACCTTCCTTGACCTTCCCTTCCCTTCCCTTCCCTTCCCTTCCCTTCCCTTCCCTTCCCTTCCCTTCCCTTCCCTTCCCTAAACTTCGCCGACCTTCCCCGACCTTCCTGTCACTGACTTCCTTGACCTTCCCTGACCTTCCTTGACCTTACCTGACCTTCCTTGACCTTCCTTGAGCTTCCCTGACCTTCCCTTCCCTTCCCTTCCTTGACTTTCCCTTCCCTTCCCTTCCCTTCCCTTCCCTTCCCTTCCCTTCCCTTCCCTTCCCTTCCCTTCCCTTCCCTTCCCTTCCCTTCCCTTCCCTTCCCTTCCTTCCCTTCCCTTCCCTTCCCTTCCCTTCCCTTCCCTTCCCTTCCCTTCCCTTCCCTTCCCGTCACTGACCTTCCTTGTGCTTCCCTGACCTTCCTTGACCTTACCTGACCTTCCTTGACCTTCCCTGACCTTCCCTTCCCTTCCCTGAATTTCCCCGACTTCCCATTCCCTTCCCTTCCCTGACCTTCCTTGGTCTTCCCTTCCCTTCCCTTCCCTTCCCTTGCCTTCCCTTCCCTTCCCTGACCTTCCCCGACTTTCCTGACCTTCCCGTCACTGACCTTCCTTGACCATACCTGACCTTCCTGACCTTACCTGACGTTCCTTGACCTTACCTTACATGACCTTCCTTGACCTTCCCTTACCTTGCCTTCCCTGACCTTCCATTCCCTGACTTTCCCTGATTTCCCTTCCCTTCCCTTCCCTTCCCTTCCCTTCCCTTCCCTTCCCTTCCCTTCCCTTCCCTTCCCTTCCCTTCCCTTCCCTTCCCTTCCCTTCCCTTCCCTTCCCCGACCTTCCCTGACCTTCCCCGACCTTCCCCGACCTTCCCCGACCTTCCCGTCACTGACCTTCCTTGAACTTACCTCACCTTCCTTCACCTTCCTTGACCTTCCCTAACCTTCCCTTCCCTTCCCTGACCTTGCCTTCCCTGACCTTCCCCGAACTTCCCTGACCTACCCGTCAGTGACCTTCCTTGACCTTACCTGACCTTCCTTGACCTTCCTTGACCTTCCCTTCCCTTCCCTGACTTTCCCTTCCCTTCCCTTCCCTTCCCTTCCCTTCCCTTCCCTTCCCTTCCCTTCCCTTCCCTTCCCTTCCCTTCCCTTCCCTTCCCTTCCCTTCCCTTCCCTTCCTTCCCTTCCCTTCCCTTCCCTTCCCTTCCCTTCCCTTCCCTTCCCTTCCCTTCCCTTCCCTTCCCTTCCCTTTCCTTCCCTTCCCTTCCCTTCCCTTCCCTTCCCTTCCCGTTACTGACCTTCCTTGAGCTTCCCTGACCGTCCTTGACCTTACCTGACCTTCCTTGACCTTCCCTGACCTTCCCTTCCCTTCCCTGAATTTCCCCGACTTCCCATTCGCTTCCCTTCCCTGACCTTCCTTGGTCTTCCCTTCCCTTCCCTTCCCTTCCCTTCCCTTCCCTTCCCTTCCCTTCCCTTCCCTTCCCTTCCCTGACCTTCCCCGACCTTCCCTGACCTTCCCGTCACTGACGTTCCTTGACCTTACCTGACCTTCCTTGACCTTACCTGACCTTCCTTGACCTTACCTTACATGACCTTCCTTGACCTTCCCTGACCTTGCCTTCCCTGATCTTCCATTCCCTGACCTTCCCTGATTTCCCTTCCCTTCCCTTCCCTTCCCTTCCCTTCCCTTCCCTTCCCTTCCCTTCCCTTCCCTTCCCTTCCCTTCCCTTCCCTTCCCTTCCCTTCCTTCCCTTCCCTTCCCTTCCCTTCCCTTACCTTACCTGACCTTCCCTTCCCTGACCTTCCCTTCCCTTCCCTGACCTTCCCCAACCTTCCCTTCCCTGACCTTCCCCAACCTTCCCTTCCCTTCCCCGACCTTCCCAGACCATTCCGTCACTGCCCTTCCTTGACCTTCCCTTCCCTTCCCTTCCCTTCCCTTCCCTTCCCTTCCCTTCCCTTCCCTTCCCTTCCCTTCCCTTCCCTTCCCTTCCCTTCCCTTCCCTTCCCTTCCCTAAACTTCCCTCAACTTCGCCGACCTTCCTTCCCTTCCCCGACCTTCCCCGACCTTCCTGTCACTGACTTCCTTGACCTTCCTTGACCTTCCCTTCCCTTCCCTTCCCTTCCCTTCCCTTCCCTTCCCTTCCCTTCCCTTCCCTTCCCTTCCCTTCCCTTCCCTTCCCGTCACTGACCTTCCTTGAGCTTCCCTGACCTTCCTTGACCTTACGTGACCTTCCTTGACCTTCCCTGACCTTCCCTTCCCTTCCCTGAATTTCCCCGACTTCCCATTCCCCTCCCTTCCCTGACCTTCCTTGGTCTTCCCTTCCCTTCCCTTCCCTTGCCTTCCCTTCCCTTCCCTGACCTTCCCCGACCTTCCCTGACCTTCCCGTCACTGACCTTCCTTGACCTTACCTGACCTTCCTTGACCTTACCTGACCTTCCTTGACCTTACCTTACATGACCTTCCTTGACCTTCCCTTACCTTGCCTTCCCTGACCTTCCATTCCCTGACTTTCCCTGATTTCCCTTCCCTTCCCTTCCCTTCCCTTCCCTTCCCTTCCCTTCCCTTCCCTTCCCTTCCCTTCCCTTCCCTTCCCTTCCCTTCCCTTCCCTTCCCTTCCCTTCCCTTCCCTTCCCTTCACCGACCTTCCCTTCCCTTCCCCGACCTTCCCCGACCTTCCTGTTACTGACCTTCCTTGAACTTCCCTGACCTTCCTTGACCTTACCTGACCTTCCTTGACCTTCCTTGACCTTCCCTGACCTTACCTTCCCTGACTTTCCCCGACTTTCCATTCCCTTCCCTTCCCTGACCTTCCCTTCCCTTCCCTTCCCTGATCTTGCCTTCCCTGACCTTCCTTTCACTGACCTTCCTTGACCTTACCTGACCTTCCTTGACCTTCCCTGACCTTCCTTGACCTTACCTGACCTTCCTTGACCTTCACTGACCTTCCCTTCCCTGACTTTCCCTTCCCTTCGCTTCCCTTTCCCGACCTTCCCCAACCTTCCATTCCATTCCCCGACCTTCCCAGACCTTCCCGTCACTGCCCTTCCTTGACCTTCCTTTCCTTCCCTTCCCTTCCCTTCCCCCTTCCCTTCCCTTCCCTTCCCTTCCCTTCCCTTCCCTTCCCTTCCCTTCCCTTCCCTTCCCTTCCCTTCCCTTCCCTTCCCTTCCCTTCCCTTCCCTTCCCTTCCCTTCCCTTCCCTTCCCTTCCCTTCCCGTCCCTGACCTTCCCCGACCTTCCCTGACCTTCCCGTCACTGACCTTCCTTGACCTTACCTGACCTTCCTTGACCTTACCTGACCTTCCTTGGCCTTCCTTGACCTTTCCTGACCTTCCCTGACCTTGTCTTCCCTGACCTTCCCCGACCTTCCCTTATTTCCCTTCCATTCCCTGACCTTCCCCGACCTTTTCCGAACTTCACCGACCTCCCTGACCTTCCCGTCACTGACCTTCCTTGACCTTACCTGACCTTCCTTGACCTTCCTTGACCTTTCCTGACCTTCCCTGACTTTGCCTTCCCTGACCTTCCCCGACCTTCCCTGATTTCCCTTCCCTTCCCTGACCTTCCCCGACCTTTTCCGAACTTCCCCGACCTCCCTGACCTTCCCGTCACTGACCTTCCTTGACCTTACCTGACCTTCCTTGACCTTCCCTTCCCTTCCCTGACTTTCCCTTCCCTTCCCTTCCCTTCCCTTCCCTTCCCTTCCCCTTCCCTTCCCTTCCCTTCCCTTCCCTTCCCTTCCCTTCCCTTCCCTTCCCTTCCCTTCCCTTCCCTTCCCTTCCCCTTCCCTTCCCTTCCCTTCCCTTCCCTTCCCTTCCCTTCCCTTCCCTTCCCTTCCCTTCCCTTCCCCTTCCCTTCCCTTCCCCGACGTTGCCGTCACTGCCCTTCCTTGACCTTCCCTTCCCTTCCCTTCCCTTCCCTTCCCTTCCCTTCCCTTCCCTTCCCTTCCCTTCCCTTCCCTTCCCTTCCCTTCCCTTCCCATCCCTTCTCTGACCTTCCCCGACCTTCCCTTCCCTTCCCCAACCTCCCCGATCTTCCCGTCACTGACCTTCCTTGAGCTTCCCTGACCTTCCTTGGCCTTCCTTGACCTTCCCTTCCCTTCCCTTCCCTTCCCTTCCCTTCCCTTCCCTTCCCTTCCCTTCCCTTCCCTTCCCTTCCCTTCCCTTCCCTTCCCTTCCCTTCCCTGATTTTGCCTTCCCTGACCTTCCCCGACCTTCCCTGACCTTCCCTGTCACTGACCTTCCTTGACTTTCCCTTCCCTTCCCTTCCCTTCCCTTCCCTCCCCTTCCCTTCCCTTCCCTTCCCTTCCCTTCCCTTCCCTTCCCTTCCCTTCCCTTCCCTTCCCTTCCCTTCCCTTCCCGTCCCTTCCCTTCCCGTCCCTGACCTTCCCCAACCTTCCCCGACCTTCCCGTCACTGACCTTCCTTGACCTTACCTGACCTTCCTTGACCTTACCTGACCTTCCTTGGCCTTCCTTGACCTTTCCTGACCTTCCCTGACCTGGCCTTCCCTGACCTTCCCCGACCTTCCCTGATTTCCCTTCCCTTCCCTGACCTTCCCCGACCTTTTCCGAACTTCCCCGAGCTCCCTGACCTTCCCGTCACTGACCTTCCTTGACCTTACCTGACCTTCCTTGACCTTACCTGACGTTCCTTGACCTTACCTTACATGACCTTCCTTGACCTTCCCTGACCTTGCCTTCCCTGACCTTCCCCGACCTTCCATTCCCTGACCTTCCCTGATTTCCTTCCCTTCCATGACATTCCCGACGTTTTCCGAACTTCCCCGACCTTCCCTGACCTTCCCTTCCCTTCCCTGAATTTCCCCGACTTCCCATTCGCTTCCCTTCCCTGACCTTCCTTGGTCTTCCCTTCCCTTCCCTTCCCTTCCCTTCCCTTCCCTTCCCTTCCCTTCCTTCCCTTCCCCTTCCCTGACCTTCCCCGAACTTCCCTGACCTTCCCGTTACTGTCCTTCCTTGACTTTACCTGACCTTCCTTGACCTTACCAGACCTTCCTTGACCTTACCTTACATGACCTTCCTTGACCTTCCCTGACCTTGCCTTCCCTGACCTTCCATTCCCTGACCTTCCCTGATTTCCCTTCCCTTCCCTTCCCTTCCCTTCCCTTCCCTTCCCTTCCCTTCCCTTCCCTTCCCTTTACTTCCTTCCCTTCCCTTCCCTTCCCTTCCCTTCCCTTCCCTTCCCTTCCCTTCCCTTCCCTTCCCTTCCCTGACGTTCCCCAACCTTCCCTTCCCTGACCTTCCCCAACCTTCCCTTCCCTTCCCCGACCTTCCCAGACCTTTCCGTCACTGCCCTTCCTTGACCTTCCCTGACCTTCCCTTCCCTTCACTTCCCTGATCTTGCCTTCCCTGACCTTCCCCGACCTTCCCTGACATTCCTGTCACTGACCTTCCTTGACTTTCCTTCCCTTCCCTTCCCTTCCCTTCCCTTCCCTTCCCTTCCCTTCCCTTCCCTTCCCTTCCCTTCCCTTCCCTTCCCTTCCCTTCCCTTCCCTTCCCTTCCCTTCCCTTCCCTGACCTTCCCTTCCCTTCCCTTCCCTTCCCTTCCCTTCCCTTCCCTTCCCTTCCCTTCCCTTCCCTTCCCTTCCCTTCCCTTCCCTTCCCTTCCCTTCCCTTCCCTTCCCTTCCTTCCCTTCCCTTCCCTTCCCCGACGTTGCCGTCACTGCCCTTCCTTGACCTTCTCTTCCCTTCCCTTCCCTTCCCTTCCCTTCCCTTCCCTTCCCTTCCCTTCCCTTCCCCGACGTTGCCGTCACTGCCCTTCCTTGACCTTCCCTTCCCTTCCCTTCCCTTCCCTTCCCTTCCCTTCCCTTCCCTTCCCTTCCCTTCCCTTCCCTTCCCTTCCCTTCCCTTCCCTTCCCTTCCCGTTACTGACCTTCCTTGAGCTTCCCTGACCGTCCTTGACCTTACCTGACCTTCCTTGACCTTCCCTGACCTTCCCTTCCCTTCCCTGAATTTCCCCGACTTCCCATTCGCTTCCCTTCCCTGACCTTCCTTGGTCTACCCTTCCCTTCCCTTCCCTTCCCTTCCCTTCCCTTCCCTTCCCTTCCCTTCCCTTCCCTTCCCTTCCCTTCCCTTCCCTTCCCTTCCCTTCCCTTCCCTTCCCTTCCCTTCCCTTCCCTTCCCGTTACTGACCTTCCTTGAGCTTCCCTGACCGTCCTTGACCTTACCTGACCTTCCTTGACCTTCCCTGACCTTCCCTTCCCTTCCCTGAATTTCCCCGACTTCCCATTCGCTTCCCTTCCCTGACCTTCCTTGGTCTTCCCTTCCCTTCCCTTCCCTTCCCTTCCCTTCCCTTCCCTTCCCTTCCCTTCCCTTCCCTTCCCTTCCCTTCCCTTCCCTTCCCTTCCCTTCCCTTCCCCGACCTTCCCGTCACTGATCTTCCTTGACTTAACCTGACCTTCCTTGACCTTACCAGACCTTCCTTGACCTTACCTTACATGCCCTTCCTTGACCTTCGCTGACCTTGCCTTCCCTGACCTTCCTTGGTCTTCCCTTCCCTTCCCTTCCCTTCCCTTGCCTTCCCTTCCCTTCCCTGACCTTCCCCGACCTTCCCTGACCTTCCCGTCACTGACCTTCCTTGACCTTACCTGACCTTCCTTGACCTTACCTGACCTTCCTTGACCTTACCTTACATGACCTTCCTTGACCTTCCCTGACCTTGCCTTCCCTGACCTTCCATTCCCTGACTTTCCCTGATTTCCCTTCCCTTCCCTTCCCTTCCCTTCCCTTCCCTTCCCTTCCCTTCCCTTCCCTTCCCTTCCCTTCCCTTCCCTTCCCTTCCCTAACCTTCGCCGAACTTCCCTTCCCTTCCCCGACCTTCCCCGACCTTCCTGTCACTGACCTTCCTTGACCTTCCCTGACCTTCCTTGACCTTACCTGACCTTCCTTGACATTCCTTGACCTTCCCTGACCTTACCTTCCCTGACTTTCCCGGACTTTCCATTCCCTTCCCTTCCCTTCCCTTCCCTTCCCTTCCCTTCCCTTCCCTTCCCTTCCCTTCCCTTCCCTTCCCTTCCCTTCCCTTCCCTTCCCTTCCCTTCCCTTCCCTTCCCGTCACTGACGTTCCTTGAGCTTCCCTGACCTTCCTTGACCTTACCTGACCTTCCTTGACCTTCCCTGACCTTCCCTTCCCTTCCCTGAATTTCCCCGACTTCCCATTCCCTTCCCTTCCCTGACCTTCCTTGGTCTTCCCTTCCCTTCCCTTCCCTTCCCTTCCCTTGCCTTCCCTTCCTTCCCTTCCCTTCCCTTCCCTGAACTTCCCTGACCTTCCCGTCACTGACCTTCCTTGACCTTACCTGACCTTCCTTGACCTTACCTGACCTTCCTTGACCTTACCTTACATGACCTTCCTTGACCTTCCCTGACCTTGCCTTCCCTGACCTTCCATTCCCTGACTTTCCCTGATTTCCCTTCCCTTCCCTTCCCTTCCCCGACATTCCCTTCCCTTCCCTTCCCTTCCCTTCCCTTCCCTTCCCTTCCCTTCCCTTCCCTTCCCTTCCCTTCCCTTCCCTTCCCTTCCCTTCCCTTCCCTTCCCTTCCCTTCCCTTCCCTTCCCTTCCCTTCCCTTCCCTTCCCTAACCTTCGCCGACCTTCCCTTCCCTTCCCGACCTTCCCCGACCTTCCTGTCACTGACCTTCCTTGACCTTCCCTGACCTTCCTTGACCTTACCTGACCTTCCTTGACCTTCCTTGACCTTCCCTGACCTTACCTTCCCTGACTTTCCCCGACTTTCCATTCCCTTCCCTTCCCTGACCTTCCCTTCCCTTCCCTTCCCTGATCTTGCCTTCCCTGACCTTCCCCGACCTTCCCTGACCTTCCTGTCACTGACCTTCCTTGACCTTACCTGACCTTCCTTGACCTTCCCTGACCTTCCTTGACCTTACCTGACCTTCCTTGACCTTCACTGACCTTCCCTTCCTGACTTTCCCTTCCCTTCCCTTCCCTTTCCCGACCTTCCCCAACCTTCCCTTCCGTTCCCCGACCTTCCCAGACCTTCCCGTCACTGCCCTTCCTTGACCTTCCTTTCCCTTCCCTTCCCTTCCCTTCCCTTCCCTTCCCTTCCCTTCCCTTCCCTTCCCTTCCCTTCCCTTCCCTTCCCTTCCCTTCCCTTCCCTTCCCTTCCCTTCCCTTCCCTTCCCGTCCCTGACCTTCCCCGACCTTCCCTCACCTTCCCGTCACTGACCTTCCTTGACCTTACCTGACCTTCCTTGACCTTACCTGACCTTCCTTGGCCTTCCTTGACCTTTCCTGACCTTCCCTGACCTTGCCTTCCCTGACCTTCCCCGACCTTCCCTTATTTCCCTTCCCTTCCCTGACCTTCCCCGACCTTTTCCGAACTTCCCCGACCTCCCTGACCTTCCCGTCACTGACCTTCCTTGACCTTACCTGAACTTCCTTGACCTTCCTTGACCTTTCCTGACCTTCCCTGACCTTGCCTTCCCTGACCTTCCCCGACCTTCCCTGATTTCCCTTCCCTTCCCTGACCTTCCCCGACCTTTTCCGAACTTCGCCGACCTCCCTGACCTTCCCGTCACTGACCTTCCTTGACCTTACCTGACCTTCCTTGACCTTACCTGACGTTCCTTGACCTTATCTTACATGACCTTCCTTGACCTTCCCTGACCTTGCCTTCCTTGACCTTCCCCGACCTTCCATTCCCTGACCTTCCCTGATTTCCCTTCCCTTCCCTTCCCTGACCTTCCCCGACGTTTTCCGAACTTTCCCGACCTTCCCTGAGCTTCCCGTCACTGACCTTCCTTGACCTTACCTGACCTTCCTTGACGTTCATTGACCTTCCCTGACCTTCCCCGACCTTTTCCGAACTTCCCCGACCTTCCTTGACCTTACCTGACCTTCCTTGAACTTACCTGACCTTCCTTGACCTTACCTGACCTTCCTTAACCTTGCCTTACATGACCTTCCTTGACCTTCCCTGAACTTGCCTTCCTTGACCTTCCCCGACCTTCCATTCCCTGACCTTCCCTGATTTCCCTTCCCTTCCCTTCCCTTCCCTTCCCTTCCCTTCCCTTCCCTTCCCTTCCCTTCCCTGACCTTCCCCGAGCTTCCCCGACCTTCCCCGACCTTCCCTGACCTTCCCGTCACTGACCTTCCTTGACCTTACCTGACCTTCCTTGACATTCCCTTCCCTTCCCTTCCCTTCCCTTCCCTTCCCTTCCCTTCCCTTCCCTTCCCTTCCCTTCCCTTCCCTTCCCTTCCCTTCCCTTCCCTTCCCTTCCCTTCCCTCCCCTTCCCTTCCCTTCCCTTCCCTTCCCTTCCCCGACGTTGCCGTCACTGCCCTTCCTTGACCTTCCCTTCCCTTCCCTTCCCTTCCCTTCCCTTCCCTTCCCTTCCCATCCCTTCCCTGACCTTCCCCGACCTTCCCTTCCCTTCCCCAACCTTCCCCGACCTTCCCGTCACTGACCTTCCTTGAGCTTCCCTGACCTTCCTTGACCTTCCCTTCCCTTCCCTTCCCTTCCCTTCCCTTCCCTTCCCTTCCCTTCCCTTCCCTTCCCTTCCCTTCCCTTCCCTTCCCTTCCCTTCCCTTCCCTTCCCTTCCCTTCCCTTCCCTGAATTTCCCCGACTTCCCATTCCCTTCCCTTCCCTGACCTTCCTTGGTCTTCCCTTCCCTTCCCTTCCCTTCCCTTCCCTTGCCTTCCCTTCCCTTCCCTTCCCTTCCCTGATCTTCCCTGACCTTCCCGTCACTGACCTTCCTTGACCTTACCTGAACTTCCTTGACCTTACCTGACCTTCCTTGACCTTACCTTACATGACCTTCCTTGACCTTCCCTGACCTTGCCTTCCCTGACCTTCCATTCCCTGACTTTCCCTGATTTCCCTTCCCTTCCCTTCCCTTCCCCGACATTCCCTTCCCTTCCCTTCCCTTCCCTTCCCTTCCCTTCCCTTCCCTTCCCTTCCCTTCCCTTCCCTTCCCTTCCCTTCCCTTCCCTTCCCTTCCCTTCCCTTCCCTTCCCTTCCCTTCCCTTCCCTTCCCTTCCCTAACCTTCGCCGACCTTCCCTTCCCTTCCCCGACCTTCCCCGACCTTCCTGTCACTGACCTTCCTTGACCTTCCCTGACCTTCCTTGACCTTACCTGACCTTCCTTGACCTTCCTTGACCTTCCCTGACCTTACCTTCCCTGACTTTCCCCGACTTTCCATTCCCTTCCCTTCCCTGACCTTCCCTTCCCTTCCCTTCCCTGATCTTGCCTTCCCTGACCTTCCCCGACCTTCCCTGACCTTCCTGTCACTGACCTTCCTTGACCTTACCTGACCTTCCTTGACCTTCCCTGACCTTCCTTGACCTTACCTAACCTTCCTTGACCTTCACTGACCTTCCCTTCCCTGACTTTCCCTTCCCTTCCCTTCCCTTTCCCGACCTTCCCCAACCTTCCCTTCCGTTCCCCGACCTTCCCAGACCTTCCCGTCACTGCCCTTCCTTGACCTTCCTTTCCCTTCCCTTCCCTTCCCTTCCCTTCCCTTCCCTTCCCTTCCCTTCCCTTCCCTTCCCTTCCCTTCCCTTCCCTTCCCTTCCCTTCCCTTCCCTTCCCTTCCCTTCCCTTCCCTTCCCTTCCCTTCCCTTCCCTTCCCTTCCCTTCCCTTCCCTTCCCTTCCCTTCCCTTCCCGTCCCTGACCTTCCCCGACCTTCCCTCACCTTCCCGTCACTGACCTTCCTTGACCTTACCTGACCTTCCTTGACCTTACCTGACCTTCCTTGGCCTTCCTTGACCTTTCCTGACCTTCCCTGACCTTGCCTTCCCTGACCTTCCCCGACCTTCCCTTATTTCCCTTCCCTTCCCTGACCTTCCCCGACCTTTTCCGAACTTCCCCGACCTCCCTGACCTTCCCGTCACTGACCTTCCTTGACCTTACCTGAACTTCCTTGACCTTCCTTGACCTTTCCTGACCTTCCCTGACCTTGCCTTCCCTGACCTTCCCCGACCTTCCCTGATTTCCCTTCCCTTCCCTGACCTTCCCCGACCTTTTCCGAACTTCGCCGACCTCCCTGACCTTCCCGTCACTGACCTTCCTTGACCTTACCTGACCTTCCTTGACCTTACCTGACGTTCCTTGACCTTATCTTACATGACCTTCCTTGACCTTCCCTGACCTTGCCTTCCTTGACCTTCCCCGACCTTCCATTCCCTGACCTTCCCTGATTTCCCTTCCCTTCCCTTCCCTGACCTTCCCCGACGTTTTCCGAACTTTCCCGACCTTCCCTGAGCTTCCCGTCACTGACCTTCCTTGACCTTACCTGACCTTCCTTGACGTTCATTGACCTTCCCTGACCTTCCCCGACCTTTTCCGAACTTCCCCGACCTTCCTTGACCTTACCTGACCTTCCTTGAACTTACCTGACCTTCCTTGACCTTACCTGACCTTCCTTAACCTTGCCTTACATGACCTTCCTTGACCTTCCCTGAACGTGCCTTCCTTGACCTTCCCCGACCTTCCATTCCCTGACCTTCCCTGATTTCCCTTCCCTTCCCTTCCCTTCCCTTCCCTTCCCTTCCCTTCCCTTCCCTTCCCTGACCTTCCCCGAGCTTCCCCGACCTTCCCCGACCTTCCCTGACCTTCCCGTCACTGACCTTCCTTGACCTTACCTGACCTTCCTTGACATTCCCTTCCCTTCCCTTCCCTTCCCTTCCCTTCCCTTCCCTTCCCTTCCCTTCCCTTCCCTTCCCTTCCCTTCCCTTCCCTTCCCTTCCCTTCCCTTCCCTTCCCTTCCCTTCCCTTCCCTTCCCTTCCCTTCCCTTCCCTTCCCTTCCCTCCCCTTCCCTTCCCTTCCCTTCCCTTCCCTTCCCTTCCCCGACGTTGCCGTCACTGCCCTTCCTTGACCTTCCCTTCCCTTCCCTTCCCTTCCCTTCCCTTCCCTTCCCTTCCCATCCCTTCCCTGACCTTCCCCGACCTTCCCTTCCCTTCCCCAACCTTCCCCGACCTTCCCGTCACTGACCTTCCTTGAGCTTCCCTGACCTTCCTTGACCTTCCCTTCCCTTCCCTGACTTTCCCTTCCCTTCCCTTCCCTTCCCTTCCCTTCCCTTCCCTTCCCTTCCCTTCCCTTCCCTTCCCTTCCCTTCCCTTCCCTTCCCTTCCCTTCCCTTCCCTTCCCTTCCCTTCCCTTCCCTTCCCTTCCCTTCCCGTCCCTGACCTTCCCCGACCTTCCCTGACCTTCCCGTCACTGACCTTCCTTAACCTTACCCGACCTTCCTTGACCTTACCTGACCTTCCTTGGCCTTCCTTGACCTTTCCTGACCTTCCCTGACCTTGCCTTCCCTGACCTTCCCCGACCTTCCCTGATTTCCCTTCCCTTCCCTGACCTTCCCCGACCTTTTCCGAACTTCCCCGACCTCCCTGACCTTCCCGTCACTGACCTTCCTTGACCTTACGTGACCTTCCTTGACCTTCCTTGACCTTTCCTGACCTTCCCTGACCTTGCCTTCCCTGACCTTCCCCGACCTTCCCTGATTTCCCTTCCCTTCCCTGACCTTCCCCGACCTTTTCCGAACTTCCCCGACCTCCCTGACCTTCCCGTCACTGACCTTCCTTGACCTTACCTGACCTTCCTTGACCTTACCTGACGTTCCTTGACCTTACCTTACATGACCTTCCTTGACCTTCCCTGACCTTGCCTTCCCTGACCTTCCCCGACCTTCCATTCCCTGACCTTCCCTGATTTCCCTTCCCTTCCCTTCCGTGACCTTCCCCGACGTTTTCCGAACATCCCCGACCTTCCCTGAGCTTCCCGTCACTGACCTTCCTTGACCTTACCTGACCTTCCTTGACGTTCCTTGACCTTCCCTGAGCTTCCCCGACCTTTTCCGAACTTCCCCGACCTTCCTTGACCTTACCTGACCTTCCTTGACCTTACCTGACCTTCCTTAACCTTGCCTTACATGACCTTCCTTGACCTTCCCTGACCTTGCCTTCCCTGACCTTCCCCGACCTTCCATTCCCTGACCTTCCCTGATTTCCCTTCCCTTCCCTTCCCTTCCCTTCCCTTCCCTTCCCTTCCCTTCTCTTCCCTTCCCTTCCCTTCCCTTCCCTTCCCTTCCCCAACCTTGCCAGACCTTGCCGTCACTGCCCTTCCTTGACCTTCCCTTCCCTTCCCTTCCCTTCCCTTCCCTTCCCTTCCCTTCCCTTCCCTTCCCTTCCCTTCCCTTCCCTTCCCTTCCCTTCCCTTCCCCGACCTTCCCTTCCCTTCCCCGACCTTCCCCGACCTTCCTGTCACTGACCTTCCTTGACCTTCCCTGACCTTCCTTGACCTTACCTGACCTTCCTTGACCTTCCTTGACCTTCCCTGACCTTCCCTTCCCTTCCCTGACCTTCCCCGACCTTCCCCGAACTTCCCCGACCTTCCCTGACCTTCCCGTCACTGACCTTCCTTGACCTTCCCTGACCTTCCCTTCCCTTCCCTTCCCTTCCCTGATCTTGCCTTCCCCGACCTTTCCCGACCTCCCTGAACTTCCTGTCACTGACCTTCCTTGACCTTACCTGACATTCCTTGACCTTCCCTGACCTTCCTTGACCTTACCTGACCTTCCTTGATTTTCCCTTCCCTTCCCTTCCCTTCCCTTCCCTTCCCTTCCCTTCCCTTCCCTTCCCTTCCCTTCCCTTCCCTTCCCTTCCCTTCCCTTCCCTTCCCTTCCCTTCCCTTCCCTTCCCTTCCCTTCCCTTCCCTTCCTTGAGCTTCCCTGACCTTCCTTGAACTTACCTGACCTTCCTTGACCTTCCCTGACCTTCCCTGACCTTCCCTGAAGTTCCCCGACTTCCCATTCCCTTCCCATCCCTGACCTTCCTTGGTCTTCCCTTCCCTTCCCTTCCCTTCCCTTCCCTTCCCTTCCCTTCCCTTCCCTTCCCTTCCCTTCCCTTCCCTTCCCTTCCCTGACCTTCCCCGACCTTCCCTGACCTTCCCGTCACTGACCTTCCTTGACCTTACCTGACCTTCCTTGACCTTACCTGACCTTCCTTGACCTTACCTTACATGACCTTCCTTGACCTTCCCTAACCTTGCCTTCCCTGACCTTCCATTCCCTGACCTTCCCTGATTTCCCTTCCCTTCCCTTCCCTTCCCTTCCCTTCCCTTCCCTTCCCTTCCCTTCCCTTCCCTTCCCTTCCCTTCCCTTCCCTTCCCTGACCTTCCCTGACCTTCCCTGACCTTCCCAGACCTTCCCTTCCCTTCCCCGAACTTCCCCGACCTTCCTGTCACTGACCTTCCTTGGCCTTCCCTGACCTTCCCCGACCTTCCCTGACCTTCCTGTCACTGACCTTCGTTGACCTTCCCTGACCTTCCTTGACCTTACCTGACCTTCCTTGACCTTCCCTGACCTTCCCTTCCCTGACTTTCCCTTCCCTTCCCTTCCCTTTCCCGACCTTCCCGTCACTGCCCTTCCTTGACCTTCCTTTCCCTTCCCTTCCCTTCCCTTCCCTTCCCTTCCCTTCCCTTCCCTTCCCTTCCCTTCCCTTCCCTTCCCTTCCCTTCCCTTCCCTTCCCTTCCCTTCCTTCCCTTCCCTTCCCTTCCCTTCCCTTCCCCGACCTTCCCCGACCTTCCCCGACCTTCCCGTCACTGACCTTCCTTGACGTTACCTGACCTTCCTTGACTTTCCTTGACCTTCCCTTCCCTTCCCTTCCCTTCCCTTCCCTTCCCTTCCCTTCCCTTCCCTTCCCTTCCCTTCCCCGACCTTCCCCGACCTTCCCCGACCTTCACTTCCCTTCCCCGAACTTCCCGTCACTGACCTTCCTTGACTTCCCTGACCTTCCCTGACCTTGCCTTCCCTGACCTTCCCCGGCCTTCCATTCCCTGACCTTCCCTGATTTCCCTTCACTTCCATTCCCTTCCCTGACCTTCCCCGACCTTTCCGAACTTCCCCGACCTCCCTGACCTTCCCGTCACTGACCTTCCTTGACCTTACCTGACCTTCCTTGACCTTACCTGACGTTCCTTGACCTTACCTTACATGACCTTCCTTGACCTTCCCTGACCTTGCCTTCCCTGACCTTCCCCGACCTTCCATTCCCTGACCTTCCCTGATTTTCCCTTCCCTTCCCTTCCCTTCCCTGACCTTCCCCGACGTTTTCCGAACTTCCCCGACGTTCCCTGAGCTTCCCGTCACTGACCTTCCTTGACCTTACCTGACCTTCCTTGACATTCCTTGACCTTCCCTGACCTTCCACGACCTTTTCCGAACTTCCTCGACTTTCCCGCCACTGACCTTCCTTGACCTTACCTGACCTTCCTTGACCTTGCCTTACATGACCTTCTTTGACCTTCCCTGACCTTGCCTTCCCTGACCTTCCCCGACCTTCCATTCCCTTCCCTTCCCTGATTTCCCTTCCCTTCCCTTCCCTTCCCTTCCCTTCCCTTCCCTTCCCTTCCTTCCCTTCCCTTCCCTTCCCTTCCCTTCCCTTCCCTTCCCTTCCCTTCCCTTCCCTTCCCTTCCCTTCCCCAACCTTCCCAGACCTTGCCGTCACTGCCCTTCCTTGACCTTCCCTTCCCTTCCCTTCCCTTCCCTTCCCTTCCCTTCCCTTCCCTTCCCTTCCCTTCCCTTCCCATCCCTTCCCTTCCCTTCCCTAACCTTCGCCGACCTTCCCTTCCCTTCCCCGACCTGCACCGACCTTCCTGTCACTGACCTTCCTTGACCTTCCCTGACCTTCCTTGACCTTACCTGACCTTCCTTGACCTTCCTTGACCTTCCCTGACCTTCCCTTCCCTGACTTTCCCCGACTTTCCATTCCCTTCCCTTCCCTTCCCTTCCCTGATCTTGCCTTCCCTGACCTTCCCCGACCTTTCCTGACCTTCCTATCACTGACCTTCCTTGACCTTCCCTGACCTTCCTTGACGTTCCCTGACATTCCCTTCCCTGACTTTCCCTTCCCTTCCCTTTCCCGACATTCCCGTCACTGCCGTTCCTTGACCTTCCCTTCCCTTCCCTTCCCTTCCCGTCCCTTCCCTTCCCTTCCCTTCCCTTCCCTTCCCTTCCCTTCCCGTCCCTTCCCGTCCCTTCCCTTCCCTTCCCTTCCCGACCTTTCCCGACCTTCCCCGACCTTCCCGTCACTGACCTTCCTTGACCTTACCTGACCTTCCTTCACCTTCCTTGACCTTCCCTAACCTTCCCTTCCCTTCCCTGACATTGCATTCCCTGACCTTCCCCGAACTTCCCTGACCTTCCCGTCAGTGACCTTCCTTGACCTTACCTGACCTTCCTTGACCTTCCTTGACCTTCCCTGACCTTCGGTGACATTGCCTTCCCCGACCTTCCCCGACCTTCCATTCCCTGACCTTCCCCGATTTCCCTTCCTTTCCCTTCCCTTCCCTGACTTTCCCCGACCTTATCAGAACTTCCCCGACCTTCCCTGACCTTCCTGTCACTGACCTTCCTTGACCTTACCTGACCTTCCTTGACCTTACCTGACCTTCCTTGACCTTACCTTACATGACCTTCCTTGACCTTCCCTGACCTTGCCTTCCCTGACCTTCCATTCCCTGACTTTCCCTGATTTCCCTTCCCTACCCTTCCCTTCCCCGACATTCCATTCACTTCCCTTCCCTTCCCTTCCCTTCCCTTCCCTTCCCTTCCCTTCCCTTCCCTTCCCTTCCCTTCCCTTCCCTTCCCTTCCCTTCCCTGATCTTGCCTTCCCTGACCTTCCCCGACCTTCCCTGACCTTCCTGTCACTGACCTTCCTTGACCTTCCCTGACCTTCCTTGACCTTACCTTACCTTCCTTGACCTTCACTGACCTTCCCTTCCCTGACTTTCCCTTCCCTTCCCTTCCCTTCCCTTCCCTTCCCTTCCCTTCCCTTCCCTTCCCTTCCCTTCCCTTCCCTTCCCTTCCCTTCCCTTCCCTTCCCTTCCCTTCCCTTCCCTTCCCTTCCCTTCCCGTCCCTTCCCTTCCCGTCCCTGACCTTCCCCCGACCTTCCCTGACCTTCCCGTCACTGACCTTCCTTGACCTTACCTGACCTTCCCTTGACCTTACCTGACCTTCCTTGGCCTTCCTTGACCTTTCCTGACCTTCCCTGACCTTGCCTTCCCTGACCTTCCCCGACCTTCCCTTATTTCCCTTCCCTTCCCTGACCTTCCCCGACCTTTTCCGAACTTCCCCGACCTCCCTGACCTTCCCGTCACTGACCTTCCTTGACCTTACCTGACCTTCCTTGACCTTCCTTGACCTTTCCTGACCTTCCCTGACCTTGCCTTCCCTGACCTTCCCCGACCTTCCCTGATTTCCCTTCCCTTCCCTGACCTTCCCCGACCTATTCCGAACTACCCCGACCTCCCTGACCTTCCCGTCAGTGACCTTCCTTGACCTTACCTGACCTTCCTTGACCTTACCTGACGTTCCTTGACCTTATCTTCCATGACCTTCCTTGACCTTCCCTGACCTTGCCTTCCTTGACCTTCCCCGACCTTCCATTCCCTGACCTTCCCTGATTTCCCTTCCCTTCCCTTCCCTGACCTTCCCCGATGTTTTCCGAACTTCCCCGACCTTCCCTGAGCTTCCCGTCACTGACCTTCCTTGACCTTACCTGACCTTCCTTGACGTTCATTGACCTTCCCTGATCTTCCCCGACCTTTTCCGAACTTCCCCGACCTTCCTTGACATTACCTGACCTTCCTTGACCTTACCTGACCTTCCTTAACCTTCCCTTCCCTTCCCCTTCCTTCCCTTCCCTTCCCTTCCCTTCCCTTCCCTTCCCTTCCCTTCCCTTCCCTTCCCTTCCCTTCCCTTCCCTTCCCTTCCCCAACCTTCCCTTCCCTTCCCCAACCTTCCCAGACCTTGCCGTCACTGCTCTTCCTTGACCTTCCCTTCCCTTCCCTTCCCTTCCCTTCCCTTCCCTTCCCTTCCCTTCCCTTCCCTTCCCTTCCCTTCCCTTCCCTTCCCTTCCCTTCCCTTCCCTTCCCTTCCCTTCCCTTCCCTTCCCTTCCCTTCCCTTCCCTTCCCTTCCCCAACCTTCCCTTCCCTTCCCCGACCTTCCCCGACCTTCCTGTCACTGACCTTCCTTGACCTTCCCTGACCTTCCTTGACATTACCTGACCTTCCTTGACCTTCCTTGACCTTCCCTTCCCTTCCCTGACCTTCCCCGACCTTCCCCGAACTTCCCCGACCTTCCCTGACCTTCCCGTCACTGACCATCCTTGACCTTCCCTGACCTTCCCTTCCCTTCACTTCCCTGATCTTGCCTTCCCTGACCTTCCCCGACCTTCCCTGACCTTCCTGTCACTGACCTTCCCTTCCCTTCCCTTCCCTTCCCTTCCCTTCCCTTCCCTTCCCTCCCTTCCCTTCCCTTCCCTTCCCTTCCCTTCCCTTCCCTTCCCTTCCCTTCCCTTCCCTTCCCTTCCGTCCCTTCCCTTCCCCTTCCCTTCCCTTCCCTTCCCTTCCCTTCCCTTCCCTTCCCTTCCCCGACCTTCCCCGACCTTCCCCGACCTTCCCGACCTTCCCCGACCTTCCCCGACGTTGCCGTCACTGCCCTTCCTTGACCTTCCCTTCCCTTCCCTTCCCTTCCCTTCCCTTCCCTTCTCTTCCCTTCCCTTCCCTTCCCTTCCCTTCCCATCCCTTCCCTGACCTTCCCCGACCTTCCCTTCCCTTCCCCAACCTTCCCCAACCTTCCCGTCACTGACCTTCCTTGAGCTTCCCTGACCTTCCTTGACCTTCCCTGACCTTGCCTTCCCTGACCTTCCCTTCCCTTCCCTGATTTTGCCTTCCCTGACCTTCCCCGACCTTCCCTGACCTTCCTGTCACTGACCTTCCTTGACTTTCCCTGACCTTCCCTTCCCTTCCCTGACTTTCCCTTCCCTTCCCTTCCCTTCCCTTCCCTTCCCTTCCCTTCCCTTCCCTTCCCTTCCCTTCCCTTCCCTTCCCTTCCCTTCCCTTCCCTTCCCTTCCCTTCCCTTCCCTTCCCTTCCCTTCCCTTCCCTTCCCTTCCCTTCCCTTCCCTTCCCTTCCCTTCCCTTCCCTTCCCCGACCTTCCCCGACCTTCCCTGACCTTCCCGTCACTGACCTTCCTTGACCTTACCTGACCTTCCTTGACCTTACCTGACCTTCCTTGGCCTTCCTTGAGCTTTTCTGACCTTCCCTGACCTGGCCTTCCCTGACCTTCCCCGACCTTCCCTGATTTCCCTTCCCTTCCCTGACCTTCCCCGGCCTTTTCCGAACTTCCCCAACCTCCCTGACCTTCCCGTCACTGACCTTCCTTGACCTTACCTGACCTTCCTTGACCTTACCTGACGTTCCTTGACCTTACCTTACATGACCTTCCTTGACCTTCCCTGACCTTGCCTTCCCTGACCTTCCCCGACCTTCCATTCCCTGACCTTCCCTGATTTCCCTTCCCTTCCCTTCCGTGACATTCCCCGACGTTTTCCGAACTTCCCCGACTTTCCCTGAGCTTCCCGTCACTGACCTTCCTTGACCTTACCTGACCTTCCTTGATGTTCCTTGACCTTCCCTAACCTTCCCCGACCTTTTCCGAACTTCCCCGACTTTCCTTGACCTTACCTGAACTTCCTTGACCTTACCTGACCTTCCTTAACCTTGCCTTACATGACCTTCCTTGACCTTCCCTGACCTTGCCTTCCCTGACCTTCCCCGACCTTCCATTCCCTGACCTTCCCTGATTTCCCTTCCCTTCCCTTCCCTTCCCTTCCCTTCCCTTCCCTTCCCTTCCCTTCCCTTCCCTTCCCTTCCCTTCCCTTCCCTTCCCTTCCCTTCCCTTCCCTTCCCTTCCCCACCCTTCCCAGACCTTGCCGTCACTGCCCTTCCTTGACCTTCCCTTCCCTTCCCTTCCCTTCCCTTCCCTTCCCTTCCCTTCCCATCCCTTCCCTTCCCTTCCCTGACCTTCCCCGACCTTCCCTTCCCTTCCCCGACCTTCCCCGACCTTCCTGTCACTGACCTTCTTTGACCTTCCCTGACCTTCCTTGACCTTACCTGAACTTCCTTGACCTTCATTGACCTTCCCTGACCTTCCCTTCCCTTCCCTGACCTTCACCGACCTTCCCCGAACTTCCCCGACCTTCCCTGACCTTCCCGTCACTGACCTTCCTTGACCTTCCCTGACCTTCCCTTCCCTTCCCTTCCCTGATCTTGCCTTCCCCGACCTTTCCCGACCTCCCTGACCTTCCTGTCACTGACCTTCCTTGACCTTACCTGACATTCCTTGACCTTCCCTGACCTTCCTTGACCTTACCTGACCTTCCTTGATTTTCCCTGACCTTCCCTTCCCTTCCCTGACTTTCCCTTCCCTTCCCTTCCCTTCCCTTCCCTTCCCTTCCCTTCCCTTCCCTTCCCTTCCCTTCCCTTCCCTTCCCTTCCCTTCCCTTCCCTTCCCTTCCCTTCCCTTCCCTTCCCTTCCCTTCCCTTCCCTTCCCTTCCCTTCCCTTCCCTTCCCTTCCCTTCCCTTCCCTTCCCTTCCCTTCCCTTACCTTACCTTCCCTTACCTTACCTTACCTTCCCTTCCCGTCACTGACCTTCCTTGACCTTCCCTGACCTTCCCTTCCCTTCCCTGAATTTCCCCTACTTCCCATTCCCTTCCCATCCCTGACCTTCCTTGGTCTTCCCTTCCCTTCCCTTCCCTTCCCTTCCCTTCCCTTCCCTTCCATTCCCTTCCCTTCCCTTCCCTGACCTTCCCCGACCTTCCCTGACCTTCCCGTCACTGACCTTCCTTGACCTTACCTGACCTTCCTTGACCTTACCTGACCTTCCTTGACCTTACCTTACCTGACCTTCCTTGACCTTCCCTGACCTTCCCTTCCCTTCCCTGAATTTCCCCGACTTCGCATTCGCTTCCCTTCCCTGACCTTCCTTGGTCTTCCCTTCCCTTCCCTTCCCTTCCCTTCCCTTCCCTTCCCTTCCCTTCCCTTCCCTTCCCTTCCCTTCCCTGACCTTCCCCGACCTTCCCTGACCTTCCCGTCACTGACGTTCCTTGACCTTACCTGACCTTCCTTGACCTTACCTGACCTTCCTTAACCTTACCCTACATGACCTTCGTTGACCTTCCCTGACCTTGCCTTCCCTGACCTTCCATTCCCTGACCTTCCCTGATTTCCCTTTCCTTCCCTTCCCTTCCCTTCCCTTCCCTTCCCTTCCCTTTCCTTCCCTTCCCTTCCCTTCCCTTCCCTTCCCTTCCCTTCCCTTCCCTTCCCTTCCCTTCCCTTCCCTTCCCTTCCCTTCCCTTCCCTTCCCTGACCTTCCCTGACCTTCCCCAACCTTCCCTTCCCTGACCTTCCCCAACCTTCCCTTCCCTTCCCCGACCTTCCCAGACCTTTCCGTCACTGCCCTTCCTTGACCTTCCCTTCCCTTCCCTTCCCTTCCCTTCCCTTCCCTGATCTTGCCTTCCCTTCCCTTCCCTTCCCTTCCCTTCCCTTCCCTTCCCTTCCCTTCCCTTCCCTTCCCTTCCCTAAACTTCGCCGACCTTCCCTTCCCTTCCCCGACCTTCCCCGACCTTCCTGTCACTGATCTTCCCTTCCCTTCCCTTCCCTTCCCTTCCCTTCTCTTCCCTTCCCTTCCCTTCCCTTCCCTTCCCTTCCCTTCCCTTCCCTTCCCTTCCCTTCCCTTCCCTTCCCTTCCCTTCCCTTCCCTTCCCTTCCCTTCCCTTCCCTTCCCTTCCCGTCATTGACCTTCCTTGAGCTTCCCTGACCTTCCTTGACCTTCCCTGACCTTCCTTGACCTTCCCTGACCTTCCCTTCCCTTCCCTGAATTTCCCCGACTTCCCATTCCGTTCCCTTCCCTGACCTTCCTTGGTCTTCCCTTCCCTTCCCTTCCCTTCCCTTGCCTTCCCTTCCCTTCCCTGACCTTCCCCGACCTTCCCTGACCTTCCCGTCACTGACCTTCCTTGACCTTACCTGACCTTCCTTGACCTTACCTGACCTTCCTTGACCTTACCTTACATGACCTTCCTTGACCTTCCCTGACCTTGCCTTCCCTGACCTTCCATTCCCTGACTTTCCCTGATTTCCCTTCCCTTCCCTTCCCTTCCCTTCCCTTCCCTTCCCTTCCCTTCCCTTCCCTTCCCTTCCCTTCCCTTCCCTTCCCTAACCTTCGCCGACCTTCCCTTCCCTTCCCCGACCTTCCCCGACCTTCCTGTCACTGACCTTCCTTGACCTTCCCTGACCTTCCCTGACCTTCCTTGACCTTACCTGACCTTCCTTGACCTTCCCTGACCTTACCTTCCCTGACTTTCCCCGACTTTCCATTCCCTTCCCTTCCCTGACCTTCCCTTCCCTTCCCTTCCCTGATCTTGCCTTCCCTGACCTTCCCCGACCTTCCCTGACCTTCCTGTCACTGACCTTCCTTGACCTTACCTGACCTTCCTTGACCTTCCCTGACCTTCCTTGACCTTACCTGACCTTCCTTGACCTTCACTGACCTTCCCTTCCCTGACTTTCCCTTCCCTTCCCTTCCCTTCCCTTTCCCGACCTTCCCCAACCTTCCCTTCCGATCCCCGACCTTCCCAGACCTTCCCGTCACGGCCCTTCCTTTCCCTTCCCTTCCCTTCCCTTCCCTTCCCTTCCCTTCCCTTCCCTTCCCTTCCCTTCCCTTCCCTTCCCTTCCCTTCCCTTCCCTTCCCTTCCCTTCCCTTCCCTTCACTTCCCTTCCCTTCCCTTCCCTTCCCTTCCCTTCCCTAAACTTCGCCGACCTTCCCTTCCCTTCCCTTCCCTTCCCTTCCCTTCCCTTCCCTTCCCTTCCCTTCCCTTCCCTTCCCTTCCCTTCCCTTCCCTTCCCTTCCCTTCCCTTCCCTTCCCTTCCCTTCCCTTCCCTTCCCGTCACTAACCTTCCTTGACCTTACCTGACCTTCCTTGACCTTCCCTGACCTTCCCTTCCCTTCCCTGAATTTCCCCGACTTCCCATTCCCTTCCCTTCCCTGACCTTCCTTGGTCTTTCCTTCCCTTCCCTTCCCTTCCCTTGCCTTCCCTTCCCTTCCCTGACCTTCCCCGACCTTCCCTGACCTTCCCGTCACTGACCTTCCTTGACCTTACCTGACCTGCCTTGACCTTACCTGACCTTCCTTGACCTTACCTTACATGACCTTCCTTGACCTTCCCTGACCTTGCATTCCCTGACCTTCCATTCCCTGACTTTCCCTGATTTCCCTTCCCTTCCCTTCCCTTCCCCGACATTCCCTTCCCTTCCCTTCCCTTCCCTTCCCTTCCCTTCCCTTCCCTTCCCTTCCCTTCCCTTCCCTTCCCTTCCCTTCCCTTCCCTTCCCTTCCCTTCCCTTCCCTTCCCTTCCCTTCCCTTCCCTTCCCTTCCCTTCCCTTCCCTTCCCTTCTCTTCCCTTCCCTTCCCTTCCCTTCCCTGACCTTCCCCGACCTTCCCTTATTTCCCTTCCCTTCCCTGACCTTCTCCGAACTTTTCCGAACTTCCCCGACCTCCCTGACCTTCCCGTCACTGACCTTCCTTGACCTTCCCTGACCTTGCCTTCCCTTCCCTTCCCTTCCCTTCCCTTCCCTTCCCTTCCCTTCCCTTCCCTTCCCTTCCCTTCCCTTCCCTTCCCTTCCCTTCCCTTCCCTTCCCTTCCCTTCCCTTCCCTAAACTTCGCCGACCTTCCCTTCCCTTCCCCGACCTTCCCCGACCTTCCTGTCACTGACCTTCCTTGAACTTCCCTTCCCTTCCCTTCCCTTCCCTTCCCTTCCCTTCCCTTCCCTTCCCTTCCCTTCCCTTCCCTTCCCTTCCCTTCCCTTCCCTTCCCTTCCCTTCCCTTCCCTTCCCTTCCCGTCACTGACGTTCCTTGAGCTTCCCTGACCTTCCTTGACCTTACCTGACCTTCCTTGACCTTCCCTGACCTTCCCTTCCCTTCCCTGAATTTCCCCGACTTCCCATTCCCTTCCCTTCCCTGACCTTCCTTGGTCTTCCCTTCCCTTCCCTTCCCTTCCCTTCCCTTGCCTTCCCTTCCCTTCCCTTCCCTTCCCTTCCCTTCCCTTCCCTTCCCTTCCCTGACCTTCCCCGACCTTCCCTGACCTTCCTGTCACTGATCTTCCTTGACCTTACCTGACCTTCCTTGACCTTACCTGACCTTCCTTGACCTTCACTGACCTTCCCTTCCCTGACTTTCTCTTCCCTTCCCTTCCCTTTCCCGACCTTCCCCAACCTTCCCTTCCGTTCCCCGACCTTCCCAGACCTTCCCGTCACTGCCCTTCCTTGACCTTCCTTTCCCTTCCCTTCCCTTCCCTTCCCTTCCCTTCCCTTCCCTTCCCTTCCCTTCCCTTCCCTTCCCTTCCCTTCCCTTCCCTTCCCTTCCCTTCCCTTCCCTTCCCTTCCCGTCCCTGACCTTCCCCGACCTTCCCTGACCTTCCCGTCACTGACCTTCCTTGACCTTACCTGACCTTCGTTGACCTTACCTGATCTTCCTTGTCCTTCCTTGACCTTCCCTGACCTTCCCTTCCCTTCCCTGAATTTCCCCGACTTCCCATTCCCTTCCCTTCCCTGACCTTCCTTGGTCTTCTCTTCCCTTCCCTTCCCTTCCCTTCCCTTCCCTTGCCTTCCCTTCCCTTCCCTGACCTTCCCCGACCTTCCCTGACCTTCCCGTCACTGACCTTCCTTGACCTTACCTGACCTTCCTTGAGCTTACCTGACCTTCCTTGACCTTACCTTACATGACCTTCCTTGACCTTCCCTGACATTGCCTTCCCTGACCTTCCATACCCTGAATTTCCCTGATTTCCCTTCCCTTCCCTTCCCTTCCCCGACATTCCCTTCCCTTCCCTTCCCTTCCCTTCCCTTCCCTTCCCTTCCCTTCCCTTCCCTTCCCTTCCCTTCCCTTCCCTTCCCTTCCCTTCCCTTCCCTTCCCTTCCCTTCCCTTCCCTTCCCTTCCCTTCCCTTCTCTTCCCTTCCCTTCCCTTCCCTTCCCTGACCTTCCCCGACCTTCCCTGACCTTCCTGTCACTGACCTTCCTTGACCTTCCCTGACCTTCCTTGACCTTCCCTTCCCTTCCCTTCCCTTCCCTTCCCTTCCCTTCCCTTCCCTTCCCTTCCCTTCCCTTCCCTTCCCTTCCCTTCCCTTCCCTTCCCTTCCCTGACCTTCCTGTCACTGACCTTCCTTGACCTTCCCTGACCTTCCTTGACCTTACCTGACCTTCCTTGACCTTCCCTGACCTTCCTTGACCTTACCTGACCTTCCTTGACCTTCACTGACCTTCCCTTCCCTGACTTTCCCTTCCCTTCCCTTCCCTTCCCTTTCCCGACCTTCCCCAACCTTCCTTTCCGTTCCCCGACCTTCCCAGACCTTCCCGTCACTGCCCTTCCTTGACCTTCCTTTCCCTTCCCTTCCCTTCCCTTCCCTTCCCTTCCCTTCCCTTCCCTTCCCTTCCCTTCCCTTCCCTTCCCTTCCCTTCCCTTCCCTTCCCTTCCCTTCCCTTCCCTTCCCTTCCCTTCCCTTCCCGTCCCTGACCTTCCCCGACCTTCCCTGACCTTCCCGTCACTGACATTCCTTGACCTTACCTGACCTTCCTTGACCTTACCTGACCTTCCTTGGCCTTCCTTGACCTTTCCTGACCTTCCCTGACCTTGCCTTCCCTGACCTTCCCCGACCTTCCCTTATTTCCCTTCCCTTCCCTGACCTTCCCCGACCTTTTCCGAACTTCGCCGACCACCCTGACCTTCCCGTCACTGACCTTCCTTGACCTTACCTGACCTTCCTTGACCTTACCTGACGTTCCTTGACCTTATCTTACATGACCTTCCTTGACCTTCCCTGACCTTCCTTGACCTTACCTGACCTTCCTTGACCTTCACTGACCTTCCCTTCCCTGACTTTCCCTTCCCTTCCCTTCCCTTTCCCGACCTTCCCCAACCTTCCCTTCCGTTCCCCGACCTTCCCAGACCTTCCCGTCACTGCCCTTCCTTAACCTTCCTTTCCCTTCCCTTCCCTTCCCTTCCCTTCCCATCCCTTCCCTTCCCTTCCCTTCCCTTCCCTTCCCTTCCCTTCCCTTCCCTTCCCTTCCCTTCCCTTCCCTTCCCTTCCCTTCCCTTCCCGTCAGTGACCTTCCTTGAGCTTCCCTGACCTTCCTTGACCTTACCTGACCTTCCTTGACCTTCCCTGACCTTCCCTTCCCTTCCCTGAATTTCCCCGACTTCCCATTCCCTTCCCTTCCCTGACTTTCCTTGGTCATCCCTTCCCTTCCCTTCCCTTCCCTTGCCTTCCCTTCCATTCCCTGACCTTCCCAGACCTTCCCTGACCCTCCCGTCATTGACCTTCCTTGACCTTACCTGACCTTCCTTGACCTTACCTGACCTTCCTTGACCTTACCTTACATGACCTTCCTTGACCTTCCCTGACCTTGTCTTCCCTGACCTTCCATTCCCTGACTTTCCCTGATTTCCCTTCCCTTCCCTTCCCTTCCCTTCCCTTCCCTTCCCTTCCCTTCCCTTCCCTTCCCTTCCCTTCCCTTCCCTTCCCTTCCCTTCCCTTCCCTAACCTTCGCCGACCTTCCCTTCCCTTCCCCGACCTTACCCGACCTTCCTGTCACTGACCTTCCTTGACCTTCCCTGACCTTCCTTGACCTTACCTGACCTTCCTTGACCTACCTTGACCTTACCTGACCTTACCTTCCCTGACTTTCCCCGACTTTCCATTCCCTTCCCTTCCCTGAGCTTCCCCGACCTTCCCTGACCTTCCTGTCACTGACCTTCCTTGACCTTCCCTGACCTTCCTTGACCTTACCTGACCTTCCTTGACCTTCACTGACCTTCCCTTCCCTGACTTTCCCTTCCCTTCCCTTTCCCGACCTTCCCCAACCTTCCCTTCCGTTCCCCGACCTTCCCAGACCTTCCCGTCACTGCCCTTCCTTGACCTTCCTTTGCCTTCCCTTCCCTTCCCTTCCCTTCCCTTCCCTTCCCTTCCCTTCCCTTCCCTTCCCTTCCCTTCCCTTCCCTTCCCTTCCCTTCCCTTCCCTTCCCTACCCTTCCCTTCCCTTCCCTTCCCTTCCCTTCCGTTCCCGTCCCTGACCTTCCCCGACCTTCCCTGACCTTCCCGTCACTGACCTTCCTTGACCTTACCTGACCTTCCTTGACCTGACCTCGCCTTCCTTGGCCTTCCTTGACCTTTCCTGACCTTCCCTGACCTTGTGTTCCCTGACCTTCCCCGACCATCCCTTATTTCCCTTCCCTTCCCTGACCTTCTCCGAACTTTTCCGAACTTCCCCGACCTCCCTGACCTTCCCGTCACTGACCTTCCTTGACCTTACCTGACCTTCCTTGACCTTCCCTGACCTTGCCTTCCCTTCCCTTCGCTTCCCTTCCCTTCCCTTCCCTTCCCTTCCCTTCCCTTCCCTTCCCTTCCCTTCCCTTCCCTTCCCTTCCCTTCCCTTCCCTTCCCTTCCCTTCCCTTCCCTTCCCTTCCCTAAACTTCGCCGACCTTCCCTTCCCTTCCCCGACCTTCCCCGACCTTCCTGTCACTGACCTTCCTTGACCTTCCCTTCCCTTCCCTTCCCTTCCCTTCCCTTCCCTTCCCTTCCCTTCCCTTCCCTTCCCTTCCCTTCCCTTCCCTTCCCTTCCCTTCCCTTCCCGTCACTGACGTTCCTTGAGCTTCCCTGACCTTCCTTGACCTTACCTGACCTTCCTTGACCTTCCCTGACCTTCCCTTCCCTTCCCTGAATTTCCCCGACTTCCCATTCCCTTCCCTTCCCTGACCTTCCTTGGTCTTCCCTTCCCTTCCCTTCCCTTCCCTTCCCTTGCCTTCCCTTCCCTTCCCTTCCCTTCCCTGAACTTCCCTGACCTTCCCGTCACTGACCTTCCTTGACCTTACCTGACCTTCCTTGACCTTACCTGACCTTCCTTGACCTTACCTTACATGACCTTCCTTGACCTTCCCTGACCTTGCCTTCCCTGACCTTCCATTCCCTGACTTTCCCTGATTTCCCTTCCCTTCCCTTCCCTTCCCCGACATTCCCTTCCCTTCCCTTCCCTTCCCTTCCCTTCCCTTCCCTTCCCTTCCCTTCCCTTCCCTTCCCTTCCCTTCCCTTCCCTTCCCTTCCCTTCCCTTCCCTTCCCTTCCCTAACCTTCGCCGACCTTCCCTTCCCTTCCCCGACCTTCCCCGACCTTCCTGTCACTGACCTTCCTTGACCTTCCCTGACCTTCCTTGACCTTACCTGACCTTCCTTGACCTTCCTTGACCTTCCCTGACCTTACCTTCCCTGACTTTCCCCGACTTTCCATTCCCTTCCCTTCCCTGACCTTCCCTTCCCTTCCCTTCCCTGATCTTGCCTTCCCTGACCTTCCCCGACCTTCCCTGACCTTCCTGTCACTGATCTTCCTTAACCTTACCTGACCTTCCTTGACCTTCCCTGACCTTTCTTGACCTTACCTGACCTTCCTTGACCTTCACTGACCTTCCCTTCCCTGACTTTCCCTTCCCTTCCCTTCCCTTTCCCGACCTTCCCCAACCTTCCCTTCCGTTCCCCGACCTTCCCAGACCTTCCCGTCACTGCCCTTCCTTG
Source organism: Aptenodytes patagonicus (assembly GCF_965638725.1). Lineage (NCBI taxonomy): Eukaryota > Metazoa > Chordata > Aves > Sphenisciformes > Spheniscidae > Aptenodytes > Aptenodytes patagonicus. The sequence continues at coordinate 50,926 of NW_027472126.1, read as the reverse complement.
ACCTTCCTTTCCCTTCCCTTCCCTTCCCTTCCCTTCCCTTCCCTTCCCTTCCCTTCCCTTCCCTTCCCTTCCCTTCCCTTCCCTTCCCTTCCCTTCCCTTCCCTTCCCTTCCCTTCCCTTCCCTTCCCTTCCCTTCCCTTCCCTTCCCTTCCCTTCCCTTCCCTTCCCATCCCTTCCCTTCCCTTCCCTGACCTTCCCCGACCTTCCCTGACCTTCCCGTCACTGACCTTCCTTGACCTTACCTGACCTTCCTTGACCTTACCTGACCTTCCTTGGCCTTCCTTGACCTTTCCTGACCTTCCCTGACCTTGCCTTCCCTGACCTTCCCCGACCTTCCCTTATTTCCCTTCCCTTCCCTGACCTTCCCCGACCTTTTCCGAACTTCCCCGACCTCCCTGACCTTCCCGTCACTGACCTTCCTTGACCTTACCTGACCTTCCTTGACCTTCCTTGACCTTTCCTGACCTTCCCTGACCTTGCCTTCCCTGACCTTCCCCGACCTTCCCTGATTTCCCTTCCCTTCCCTGACCTTCCCCGACCATTTCCGAACTTCCCCGACCTCCCTGACCTTCCCGTCACTGACCTTCCTTGACCTTACCTGACCTTCCTTGACCTTACCTGACGTTCCTTGACCTTATCTTACATGACCTTCCTTGACCTTCCCTGACCTTGCCTTCCTTGACCTTCCCCGACCTTCCATTCCCTGACCTTCCCTGATTTCCCTTCCCTTCCCTTCCCTGACCTTCCCCGACGTTTTCCGAACTTCCCCGACCTTCCCTGAGCTTCCCGTCACTGACCTTCCTTGACCTTACCTGACCTTCCTTGACGTTCATTGACCTTCCCTGACTTTCCCCGACCTTTTCCGAACTTCCCCGACCTTCCTTGACCTTACCTGACCTTCCATGACCTTACCTGACCTTCCTTGACCTTACCTGACCTTCCTTAACCTTGCCTTACATGACCTTCCTTGACCTTCCCTGAACTTGCCTTCCTTGACCTTCCCCGACCTTCCATTCCCTGACCTTCCCTGATTTCCCTTCCCTTCCCTTCCCTTCCCTTCCCTTCCCTTCCCTGACCTTCCCCGACCTTCCCCGACCTTCCCCGACCTTCCCTGACCTTCCCGTCACTGACCTTCCTTGACCTTACCTGACCTTCCTTGACATTCCCTTCCCTTCCCTTCCCTTCCCTTCCCTTCCCTTCCCTTCCCTTCCCTTCCCTTCCCTTCCCTTCCCTTCCCTTCCCTTCCCTTCCCTTCCCTTCCCTCCCCTTCCCTTCCCTTCCCTTCCCTTCCCTTCCCCGACGTTGCCGTCACTGCCCTTCCTTGACCTTCCCTTCCCTTCCCTTCCCTTCCCTTCCCTTCCCTTCCCTTCCCTTCCCTTCCCTTCCCTTCCCTTCCCTTCCCTTCCCTTCCCGTCCCTGACCTTCCCCGACCTTCCCTGACCTTCCCGTCACTGACCTTCCGTGACCTTACCTGACCTTCCTTGACCTTACCTGACCTTCCTTGGCCTTCTTTGACCTTTCCTGACCTTCCCTGACCTGGCCTTCCCTGACCTTCCCCGACCTTCCCTTATTTCCCTTCCCTTCCCTGACCTTCCCCGACCTTTTCCGAACTTCCCCGACCTCCCTGACCTTCCCGTCACTGACCTTCCTTGACCTTACCTGACCTTCCTTGACCTTCCTTGACCTTTCCTGACCTTCCCTGACCTTGCCTTCCCTGACCTTCCCCGACCTTCCCTGATTTCCCTTCCCTTCCCTGACCTTCCCCGACCTTTTCCGAACTTCCCCGACCTCCCTGACCTTCCCGTCACTGACCTTCCTTGACCTTACCTGACCTTCCTTGACCTTACCTGACGTTCCTTGACCTTACCTTACATGACCTTCCTTGACCTTCCCTGACCTTGCCTTCCCTGACCTTCCCCGACCTTCCATTCCCTGACCTTCCCTGATTTCCCTTCCCTTCCCTTCCGTGACCTTCCCCGACGTTTTCCGAACTTCCCCGACCTTCCCTGAGCTTCCCGTCACTGACCTTCCTTGACCTTACCTGACCTTCCTTGACGTTCCTTGACCTTCCCTGAGCTTCCCCGACCTTTTCCGAACTTCCCCGACCTTCCTTGACCTTACCTGACCTTCCTTGACCTTACCTGACCTTCCTTAACCTTGCCTTACATGACCTTCCTTGACCTTCCCTGACCTTGCCTTCCCTGACCTTCCCCGACCTTCCATTCCCTGACCTTCCCTGATTTCCCTTCCCTTCCCTTCCCTTCCCTTCCCTTCCCTTCCCTTCCATTCCCTTCCCTTCCCTTCCCTTCCCTTCCCTTCCCTTCCCTTCCCCAACCTTCCCAGACCTTGCCGTCACTGCCCTTCCTTGACCTTCCCTTCCCTTCCCTTCCCTTCCCTTCCCTTCCCTTCCCTTCCCTTCCCTTCCCTTCCCTTCCCTTCCCTTCCCTTCCCTTCCCTTCCCTTCCCTTCCCTTCCCTTCCCTTCCCTTCCCTTCCCTTCCCTTCCCTTCCCTTCCCTTCCCTTCCCTTCCCTTCCCTTCCCTGATCTTGCCTTCCCTGACCTTCCCCGACCTTCCCCGACCTTCCTGTCACTGACCTTCCTTGACCTTCCCTGACCTTCCTTGACCTTCCCTGACCTTCCTTGACCTTCACTGACCTTCCCTTCCCTGACTTTCCCTTCCCTTCCCTTCCCTTTCCCGACCTTCCCCAACCTTCCCTTCCGTTCCCCGACCTTCCCAGACCTTCCCGTCACTGCCCTTCCTTGACCTTCCTTTCCCTTCCCTTCCCTTCCCTTCCCTTCCCTTCCCTTCCCTTCCCTTCCCTTCCCTTCCCTTCCCTTCCCTTCCCTTCCCTTCCCTTCCCTTCCCTTCCCTTCCCTTCCCTTCCCTTCCCTTCCCTTCCCTACCCTTCCCGTCCCTTCCCTTCCCGTCCCTGACCTTCCCCGACCTTCCCTGACCTTCCCGTCACTGACCTTCCTTGACCTTACCTGACCTTCCTTGACCTTACCTGACCTTCCTTGGCCTTCCTTGACCTTTCCTGACCTTCCCTGACCTTGCCTTCCCTGACCTTCCCCGACCTTCCCTTATTTCCCTTCCCTTCCCTGACCTTCCCCGACCTTTTCCGAACTTCCCCGACCTCCATGACCTTCCCGTCACTGACCTTCCTTGACCTTACCTGACCTTCCTTGACCTTCCTTGACCTTTCCTGACCTTCCCTGACCTTGCCTTCCCTGACCTTCCCCGACCTTCCCTGATTTCCCTTCCCTTCCCTGACCTTCCCCGACCTATTCCGAACTACCCCGACCTCCCTGACCTTCCCGTCAGTGACCTTCCTTGACCTTACCTGACGTTCCTTGACCTTATCTTACATGACCATCCTTGACCTTCCCTGACCTTGCCTTCCTTGACCTTCCCCGACCTTCCATTCCCTGACCTTCCCTGATTTCCCTTCCCTTCCCTTCCCTGACCTTCCCCGATGTTTTCCGAACTTCCCCGACCTTCCCTGAGCTTCCCGTCACTGACCTTCCTTGACCTTACCTGACCTTCCTTGACGTTCATTGACCTTCCCTGATCTTCCCCGACCTTTTCCGAACTTCCCCGACCTTCCTTGACCTTACCTGACCTTCCTTGACCTTACCTGAACTTCCTTAACCTTCCCTTCCCTTCCCTTCCCTTCCCTTCCCTTCCCTTCCCTTCCCTTCCCTTCCCTTCCCCAACCTTCCCTTCCCTTCCCTTCCCTTCCCTTCCCTTCCCTTCCCTTCCCTTCCCTTCCCTTCCCTTCCCTTCCCTTCCCTTCCCTTCCCTTCCCTTCCCTTCCCTTCCCTTCCCTTCCCTTCCCTTCCCTAAACTTCGCCGACCTTCCCTTCCCTTCCCTTCCCTTCCCTTCCCTTCCCTTCCCTTCCCTTCCCTTCCCTTCCCTTCCCTTCCCTTCCCTTCCCTTCCCTTCCCTTCCCTTCCCTTCCCTTCCCTTCCCTTCCCTTCCCTTCCCTTCCCTTCCCTTCCCTTCCCGTCATTGACCTTCCTTGAGCTTCCCTGACCTTCCTTGACCTTCCCTGACCTTCCTTGACCTTCCCTGACCTTCCCTTCCCTTCCCTGAATTTCCCCGACTTCCCATTCCCTTCCCTTCCCTGACCTTCCTTGGTCTTCCCTTCCCTTCCCTTCCCTTCCCTTGCCTTCCCTTCCCTTCCCTGACCTTCCCCGACCTTCCCTGACCTTCCCGTCACTGACCTTCCTTGACCTTACCTGACCTTCCTTGACCTTACCTGACCTTCCTTGACCTTACCTTACATGACCTTCCTTGACCTTCCCTGACCTTGCCTTCCCTGACCTTCCATTCCCTGACTTTCCCTGATTTCCCTTCCCTTCCCTTCCCTTCCCTTCCCTTCCCTTCCCTTCCCTTCCCTTCCCTTCCCTTCCCTTCCCTTCCCTTCCCTTCCCTTCCCTTCCCCGACCTTCCCCGACCTTCCCCGACCTTCCCCGACGTTGCCGTCACTGCCCTTCCTTGACCTTCCCTTCCCTTCCCTTCCCTTCCCTTCCCTTCCCTTCCCTTCCCTTCCCTTCCCTTCCCTTCCCTTCCCATCCCTTCCCTGACCTTCCCCGACCTTCCCTTCCCTTCCCCAACCTTCCCCAACCTTCCCGTCACTGACCTTCCTTGAGCTTCCCTGACCTTCCTTGACCTTCCCTGACCTTGCCTTCCCTGACCTTCCCTTCCCTTCCCTGATTTTGCCTTCCCTGACCTTCCCCGACCTTCCCTGACCTTCCTGTCACTGACCTTCCTTGACTTTCCCTTCCCTTCCCTTCCCTTCCCTTCCCTTCCCTTCCCTTCCCTTCCCTTCCCTTCCCTTCCCTTCCCTTCCCTTCCCTTCCCTTCCCTTCCCTTCCCTTCCCTTCCCTTCCCTTCCCTTCCCTTCCCTTCCCTTCCCGTCCCTGACCTTCCCTGACCTTCCTGTCACTGACCTTCCTTGACCTTACCTGACCTTCCTTGACCTTACCTGACCTTCCTTGGCCTTCCTTGAGCTTTTCTGACCTTCCCTGACCTGGCCTTCCCCGACCTTCCCCGACCTTCCCTGATTTCCCTTCCCTTCCCTGACCTTCCCCGGCCTTTTCCGAACTTCCCCAACCTCCCTGACCTTCCCGTCACTGACCTTCCTTGACCTTACCTGACCTTCCTTGACCTTACCTGACCTTCCTTGATTTTCCCTTCCCTTCCCTTCCCTTCCCTTCCCTTCCCTTCCCTTCCCTTCCCTTCCCTTCCCTTCCCTTCCCTTCCCTTCCCTTCCCTTCCCTTCCCTTCCCTTCCCTTCCCTTCCCTTCCCTTCCCTTCCCTTCCCGTCACTGACCTTCCTTGAGCTTCCCTGACCTTCCTTGAACTTACCTGACCTTCCTTGACCTTCCCTGACCTTCCCTTCCCTTCCCTGAATTTCCCCTACTTCCCATTCCCTTCCCATCCCTGACCTTCCTTGGTGTTCCCTTCCCTTCCCTTCCCTTCCCTTCCCTTCCCTTCCCTTCCCTTCCCTTCCCTTCCCTTCCCTTCCCTTCCCTTCCCTTCCCTTCCCTTCCCTTCCCTTCCCTCCCCTTCCCTTCCCTTCCCTTCCCTTCCCCGACGTTGCCGTCACTGCCCTTCCTTGACCTTCCCTTCCCTTCCCTTCCCTTCCCTTCCCTTCCCTTCCCTTCCCTTCCCTTCCCTTCCCTTCCCTTCCCTTCCCTTCCCTTCCCTTCCCTTCCCTTCCCTTCCCTTCCCGTCCCTGACCTTCCCCGACCTTCCCTGACCTTCCCGTCACTGACCTTCCGTGACCTTACCTGACCTTCCTTGACCTTACCTGACCTTCCTTGGCCTTCTTTGACCTTTCCTGACCTTCCCTGACCTGGCCTTCCCTGACCTTCCCCGACCTTCCCTTATTTCCCTTCCCTTCCCTGACCTTCCCCGACCTTTTCCGAACTTCCCCGACCTCCCTGACCTTCCCGTCACTGACCTTCCTTGACCTTACCTGACCTTCCTTGACCTTCCTTGACCTTTCCTGACCTTCCCTGACCTTGCCTTCCCTGACCTTCCCCGACCTTCCCTGATTTCCCTTCCCTTCCCTGACCTTCCCCGACCTTTTCCGAACTTCCCCGACCTCCCTGACCTTCCCGTCACTGACCTTCCTTGACCTTACCTGACCTTCCTTGACCTTACCTGACGTTCCTTGACCTTATCTTCCATGACCTTCCTTGACCTTCCCTGACCTTGCCTTCCCTGACCTTCCCCGACCTTCCATTCCCTGACCTTCCCTGATTTCCCTTCCCTTCCCTTCCGTGACCTTCCCCGACGTTTTCCGAACTTCCCCGACCTTCCCTGAGCTTCCCGTCACTGACCTTCCTTGACCTTACCTGACCTTCCTTGACGTTCCTTGACCTTCCCTGAGCTTCCCCGACCTTTTCCGAACTTCCCCGACCTTCCTTGACCTTACCTGACCTTCCTTGACCTTACCTGACCTTCCTTAACCTTGCCTTACATGACCTTCCTTGACCTTCCCTGACCTTGCCTTCCCTGACCTTCCCCGACCTTCCATTCCCTGACCTTCCCTGATTTCCCTTCCCTTCCCTTCCCTTCCCTTCCCTTCCCTTCCCTTCCCTTCCATTCCCTTCCCTTCCCTTCCCTTCCCTTCCCTTCCCCAACCTTCCCAGACCTTGCCGTCACTGCCCTTCCTTGACCTTCCCTTCCCTTCCCTTCCCTTCCCTTCCCTTCCCTTCCCTTCCCTTCCCTTCCCTTCCCTTCCCTTCCCTGATCTTGCCTTCCCTGACCTTCCCCGACCTTCCCCGACCTTCCTGTCACTGACCTTCCTTGACCTTCCCTGACCTTCCTTGACCTTCCCTGACCTTCCTTGACCTTCACTGACCTTCCCTTCCCTGACTTTCCCTTCCCTTCCCTTCCCTTTCCCGACCTTCCCCAACCTTCCCTTCCGTTCCCCGACCTTCCCAGACCTTCCCGTCACTGCCCTTCCTTGACCTTCCTTTCCCTTCCCTTCCCTTCCCTTCCCTTCCCTTCCCTTCCCTTCCCTTCCCTTCCCTTCCCTTCCCTTCCCTTCCCTTCCCTTCCCTTCCCTTCCCTTCCCTTCCCTTCCCTTCCCTTCCCTTCCCTACCCTTCCCGTCCCTTCCCTTCCCGTCCCTGACCTTCCCCGACCTTCCCTGACCTTCCCGTCACTGACCTTCCTTGACCTTACCTGACCTTCCTTGACCTTACCTGACCTTCCTTGGCCTTCCTTGACCTTTCCTGACCTTCCCTGACCTTGCCTTCCCTGACCTTCCCCGACCTTCCCTTATTTCCCTTCCCTTCCCTGACCTTCCCCGACCTTTTCCGAACTTCCCCGACCTCCCTGACCTTCCCGTCACTGACCTTCCTTGACCTTACCTGACCTTCCTTGACCTTCCTTGACCTTTCCTGACCTTCCCTGACCTTGCCTTCCCTGACCTTCCCCGACCTTCCCTGATTTCCCTTCCCTTCCCTGACCTTCCCCGACCTATTCCGAACTACCCCGACCTCCCTGACCTTCCCGTCAGTGACCTTCCTTGACCGTACCTGACGTTCCTTGACCTTATCTTACATGACCATCCTTGACCTTCCCTGACCTTGCCTTCCTTGACCTTCCCCGACCTTCCATTCCCTGACCTTCCCTGATTTCCCTTCCCTTCCCTTCCCTGACCTTCCCCGATGTTTTCCGAACTTCCCCGACCTTCCCTGAGCTTCCCGTCACTGACCTTCCTTGACCTTACCTGACCTTCCTTGACGTTCATTGACCTTCCCTGATCTTCCCCGACCTTTTCCGAACTTCCCCGACCTTCCTTGACCTTACCTGACCTTCCTTGACCTTACCTGAACTTCCTTAACCTTCCCTTCCCTTCCCTTCCCTTCCCTTCCCTTCCCTTCCCTTCCCTTCCCTTCCCTTCCCTTCCCTTCCCCAACCTTCCCTTCCCTTCCCCAACCTTCCCTTCCCTTCCCTTCCCTTCCCTTCCCTTCCCTTCCCTTCCCTTCCCTTCCCTTCCCTTCCCTTCCCTTCCCTTCCCTTCCCTTCCCTTCCCTTCCCTTCCCTTCCCTTCCCTTCCCTAAACTTCGCCGACCTTCCCTTCCCTTCCCTTCCCTTCCCTTCCCTTCCCTTCCCTTCCCTTCCCTTCCCTTCCCTTCCCTTCCCTTCCCTTCCCTTCCCTTCCCTTCCCTTCCCTTCCCTTCCCTTCCCTTCCCTTCCCTTCCCTTCCCTTCCCTTCCCGTCACTGACCTTCCTTGAGCTTCCCTGACCTTCCTTGAACTTACCTGACCTTCCTTGACCTTCCCTGACCTTCCCTTCCCTTCCCTGAATTTCCCCGACTTCCCATTCCCTTCCCTTCCCTGACCTTCCTTGGTCTTCCCTTCCCTTCCCTTCCCTTCCCTTGCCTTCCCTTCCCTTCCCTGACCTTCCCCGACCTTCCCTGACCTTCCCGTCACTGACCTTCCTTGACCTTACCTGACCTTCCTTGACCTTACCTGACCTTCCTTGACCTTACCGTACATGACCTTCCTTGACCTTCCCTGACCTTGCCTTCCCTGACCTTCCATTCCCTGACTTTCCCTGATTTCCCTTCCCTTCCCTTCCCTTCCCTTCCCTTCCCTTCCCTTCCCTTCCCTTCCCTTCCCTTCCCTTCCCTTCCCTTCCCTTCCCCGACCTTCCCCGACCTTCCCCGACCTTCCCCGACATTGCCGTCACTGCCCTTCCTTGACCTTCCCTTCCCTTCCCTTCCCTTCCCTTCCCTTCCCTTCCCTTCCCTTCCCTTCCCTTCCCTTCCCTTCCCTTCCCTTCCCTTCCCATCCCTTCCCTGACCTTCCCCGACCTTCCCTTCCCTTCCCCAACCTTCCCCAACCTTCCCGTCACTGACCTTCCTTGAGCTTCCCTGACCTTCCTTGACCTTCCCTGACCTTGCCTTCCCTGACCTTCCCTTCCCTTCCCTGATTTTGCCTTCCCTGACCTTCCCCGACCTTCCCTGACCTTCCTGTCACTGACCTTCCTTGACTTTCCCTTCCCTTCCCTTCCCTTCCCTTCCCTTCCCTTCCCTTCCCTTCCCTTCCCTTCCCTTCCCTTCCCTTCCCTTCCCTTCCCTTCCCTTCCCTTCCCTTCCCTTCCCTTCCCTTCCCTTCCCTTCCCTTCCCGTCCCTGACCTTCCCGTCCCTGACCTTCCTTGACCTTACCTGACCTTCCTTGACCTTACCTGACCTTCCTTGGCCTTCCTTGAGCTTTTCTGACCTTCCCTGACCTGGCCTTCCCCGACCTTCCCCGACCTTCCCTGATTTCCCTTCCCTTCCCTGACCTTCCCCGGCCTTTTCCGAACTTCCCCAACCTCCCTGACCTTCCCGTCACTGACCTTCCTTGACCTTACCTGACCTTCCTTGACCTTACCTGACGTTCCTTGACCTTACCTTACATGACCTTCCTTGACCTTCCCTGACCTTGCCTTCCCTGACCTTCCCCGACCTTCCATTCCCTGACCTTCCCTGATTTCCCTTCCCTTCCCTTCCGTGACATTCCCCGACGTTTTCCGAACTTCCCCGACCTTCCCTGAGCTTCCCGTCACTGACCTTCCTTGACCTTACCTGACCTTCCTTGATGTTCCTTGACCTTCCCTAACCTTCCCCGACCTTTTCCGAACTTCCCCGACTTTCCTTGACCTTACCTGAACTTCCTTGACCTTACCTGACCTTCCTTAACCTTGCCTTACATGACCTTCCTTGACCTTCCCTGACCTTGCCTTCCCTGACCTTCCCTTCCCTTCCCTTCCCTTCCCTTCCCTTCCCTTCCCTTCCCTTCCCTTCCCTTCCCTTCCCTTCCCTTCCCTTCCCTTCCCTTCCCTTCCCTTCCCTTCCCTTCCCTTCCCTTCCCTTCCCTTCCCTTCCCTTCCCTTCCCTTCCCTTCCCCACCCTTCCCAGACCTTGCCGTCACTGCCCTTCCTTGACCTTCCCTTCCCTTCCCTTCCCTTCCCTTCCCTTCCCTTCCCTTCCCTTCCCTTCCCTTCCCTTCCCTTCCCTTCCCATCCGTTCCCTTCCCTTCCCTGACCTTCCCCGACCTTCCCTTCCCTTCCCCGACCTTCCCCGACCTTCCTGTCACTGACCTTCTTTGACCTTCCCTGACCTTCCTTGACCTTACCTGAACTTCCTTGACCTTCCTTGACCTTCCCTGACCTTCCCTTCCCTTCCATGACCTTCACCGACCTTCCCCGAACTTCCCCGACCTTCCCTGACCTTCCCGTCACTGACCTTCCTTGACCTTCCCTGACCTTCCCTTCCCTTCCCTTCCCTGATCTTGCCTTCCCCGACCTTTCCCGACCTCCCTGACCTTCCTGTCACTGACCTTCCTTGACCTTACCTGACATTCCTTGACCTTCCCTGACCTTCCTTGACCTTACCTGACCTTCCTTGATTTTCCCTTCCCTTCCCTTCCCTTCCCTTCCCTTCCCTTCCCTTCCCTTCCCTTCCCTTCCCTTCCCTTCCCTTCCCTTCCCTTCCCTTCCCTTCCCTTCCCTTCCCTTCCCTTCCCTTCCCTTCCCTTCCCTTACCTTACCTTACCTTCCCTTCCCGTCACTGACCTTCCTTGAGCTTCCCTGACCTTCCTTGAACTTACCTGACCTTCCTTGACCTTCCCTGACCTTCCCTTCCCTTCCCTGAATTTCCCCTACTTCCCATTCCCTTCCCATCCCTGACCTTCCTTGGTGTTCCCTTCCCTTCCCTTCCCTTCCCTTCCCTTCCCTTCCCTTCCCTTCCCTTCCCTTCCCTTCCCTTCCCTTCCCTTCCATTCCCTTCCCTTCCCTTCCCTGACCTTCCCCGACCTTCCCTGACCTTCCCGTCACTGACCTTCCTTGACCTTACCTGACCTTCCTTGACCTTACCTGACCTTCCTTGACCTTACCTTACATGACCTTCCTTGACCTTCCCTGACCTTGCCTTCCCTGACCTTCCATTCCCTGACTTTCCCTGATTTCCCTTCCCTTCCCTTCCCTTCCCTTCCCTTCCCTTCCCTTCCCTTCCCTTCCCTTCCCTTCCCTTCCCTTCCCTTCCCTTCCCCGACCTTCCCCGACCTTCCCCGACCTTCCCCGACGTTGCCGTCACTGCCCTTCCTTGACCTTCCCTTCCCTTCCCTTCCCTTCCCTTCCCTTCCCTTCCCTTCCCTTCCCTTCCCTTCCCTTCCCTTCCCTTCCCTTCCCATCCCTTCCCTGACCTTCCCCGACCTTCCCTTCCCTTCCCCAACCTTCCCCAACCTTCCCGTCACTGACCTTCCTTGAGCTTCCCTGACCTTCCTTGACCTTCCCTGACCTTGCCTTCCCTGACCTTCCCTTCCCTTCCCTGATTTTGCCTTCCCTGACCTTCCCCGACCTTCCTTGACCTTCCTGTCACTGACCTTCCTTGACTTTCCCTGACCTTCCCTTCCCTTCCCTGACTTTCCCTTCCCTTCCCTTCCCTTCCCTTCCCTTCCCTTCCCTTCCCTTCCCTTCCCTTCCCTTCCCTTCCCTTCCCTTCCCTTCCCTTCCCTTCCCTTCCCTTCCCTTCCCTTCCCTTCCCTTCCCTTCCCTTCCCTTCCCTTCCCTTCCCTTCCCTTCCCTTCCCTTCTCTTCCCTTCCCTTCCCCGACCTTCCCTGACCTTCCCGTCACTGACCTTCCTTGACCTTACCTGACCTTCCTTGACCTTACCTGACCTTCCTTGGCCTTCCTTGAGCTTTTCTGACCTTCCCTGACCTGGCCTTCCCTGACCTTCCCCGACCTTCCCTGATTTCCCTTCCCTTCCCTGACCTTCCCCGGCCTTTTCCGAACTTCCCCAACCTCCCTGACCTTCCCGTCACTGACCTTCCTTGACGTTACCTGACCTTCCTTGACCTTACCTGACGTTCCTTGACCTTACCTTACATGACCTTCCTTGACCTTCCCTGACCTTGCCTTCCCTGACCTTCCCCGACCTTCCATTCCCTGACCTTCCCTGATTTCCCTTCCCTTCCCTTCCGTGACATTCCCCGACGTTTTCCGAACTTCCCCGACCTTCCCTGAGCTTCCCGTCACTGACCTTCCTTGACCTTACCTGACCTTCCTTGATGTTCCTTGACCTTCCCTAACCTTCCCCGACCTTTTCCGAACTTCCCCGACTTTCCTTGACCTTACCTGAACTTCCTTGACCTTACCTGACCTTCCTTAACCTTGCCTTACATGACCTTCCTTGACCTTCCCTGACCTTGCCTTCCCTGACCTTCCCCGACCTTCCATTCCCTGACCTTCCCTGATTTCCCTTCCCTTCCCTTCCCTTCCCTTCCCTTCCCTTCCCTTCCCTTCCCTTCCCTTCCCTTCCCTTCCCTTCCCTTCCCTTCCCTTCCCTTCCCTTCCCTTCCCTTCCCTTCCCTTCCCCACCCTTCCCAGACCTTGCCGTCACTGCCCTTCCTTGACCTTCCCTTCCCTTCCCTTCCCTTCCCTTCCCTTCCCTTCCCTTCCCTTCCCTTCCCTTCCCTTCCCTTCCCTTCCCTTCCCATCCCTTCCCTTCCCTTCCCTGACCTTCCCCGACCTTCCCTTCCCTTCCCCGACCTTCCCCGACCTTCCTGTCACTGACCTTCCTTGACCTTACCTGACCTTCCCTTCCCTTCCCTGACCTTCACCGACCTTCCCCGAACTTCCCCGACCTTCCCTGACCTTCCCGTCACTGACCTTCCTTGACCTTCCCTGACCTTCCCTTCCCTTCCCTTCCCTGATCTTGCCTTCCCCGACCTTTCCCGACCTCCCTGACCTTCCTGTCACTGACCTTCCTTGACCTTACCTGACATTCCTTGACCTTCCCTGACCTTCCTTGACCTTACCTGACCTTCCTTGATTTTCCCTGACCTTCCCTTCCCTTCCCTGACTTTCCCTTCCCTTCCCTTCCCTTCCCTTCCCTTCCCTTCCCTTCCCTTCCCTTCCCTTCCCTTCCCTTCCCTTCCCTTCCCTTCCCTTCCCTTCCCTTCCCTTCCCTTCCCTTCCCTTCCCTTCCCTTCCCTTCCCTTACCTTCCCTTACCTTCCCTTCCCGTCACTGACCTTCCTTGAGCTTCCCTGACCTTCCTTGAACTTACCTGACCTTCCTTGACCTTCCCTGACCTTCCCTTCCCTTCCCTGAATTTCCCCTACTTCCCATTCCCTTCCCATCCCTGACCTTCCTTGGTCTTCCCTTCCCTTCCCTTCCCTTCCCTTCCCTTCCCTTCCCTTCCCTTCCCTTCCCTTCCCTTCCCTTCCCTTCCATTCCCTTCCCTTCCCTTCCCTGACCTTCCCCGACCTTCCCTGACCTTCCCGTCACTGACCTTCCTTGACCTTACCTGACCTTCCTTGACCTTACCTGACCTTCCTTGACCTTACCTTACCTGACCTTCCTTGACCTTCCCTGACCTTCCCTTCCCTTCCCTGAATTTCCCCGACTTCGCATTCGCTTCCCTTCCCTGACATTCCTTGGTCTTCCCTTCCCTTCCCTTCCCTTCCCTTCCCTTCCCTTCCCTTCCCTTCCCTTCCCTTCCCTTCCCTTCCCTTCCCTTCCCTTCCCTTCCCTTCCCTTCCCTTCCCTTCCCGTCATTGACCTTCCTTGAGCTTCCCTGACCTTCCTTGACCTTCCCTGACCTTCCTTGACCTTCCCTGACCTTCCCTTCCCTTCCCTGAATTTCCCCGACTTCCCATTCCCTTCCCTTCCCTGACCTTCCTTGGTCTTCCCTTCCCTTCCCTTCCCTTCCCTTGCCTTCCCTTCCCTTCCCTGACCTTCCCCGACCTTCCCTGACCTTCCCGTCACTGACCTTCCTTGACCTTACCTGACCTTCCTTGACCTTACCTGACCTTCCTTGACCTTCCCTTACATGACCTTCCTTGACCTTCCCTGACCTTGCCTTCCCTGACCTTCCATTCCCTGACTTTCCCTGATTTCCCTTCCCTTCCCTTCCCTTCCCTTCCCTTCCCTTCCCTTCCCTTCCCTTCCCTTCCCTTCCCTTCCCTAACCTTCGCCGACCTTCCCTTCCCTTCCCCGACCTTCCCCGACCTTCCTGTCACTGACCTTCCTTGACCTTCCCTGACCTTCCTTGACCTTACCTGACCTTCCTTGACCTTCCTTGACCTTACCTGACCTTACCTTCCCTGACTTTCCCCGACTTTCCATTCCCTTCCCTTCCCTGACCTTCCCTTCCCTTCCCTTCCCTGATCTTGCCTTCCCTGACCTTCCCCGACCTTCCCTGACCTTCCTGTCACTGACCTTCCTTGACCTTACCTGACCTTCCTTGACCTTCACTGACCTTCCCTTCCCTGACTTTCCCTTCCCTTCCCTTCCCTTCCCTTTCCCGACCTTCCCCAACCTTCCCTTCCGTTCCCCGACCTTCCCAGACCTTCCCGTCACTGCCCTTCCCTTCCCTTCCCTTCCCTTCCCTTCCCTTCCCTTCCCTTCCCTTCCCTTCCCTTCCCTTCCCTTCCCTTCCCTTCCCTTCCCTTCCCTTCCCTTCCCTAAACTTCGCCGACCTTCCCTTCCCTTCCCTTCCCTTCCCTTCCCTTCCCTTCCCTTCCCTTCCCTTCCCTTCCCTTCCCTTCCCTTCCCTTCCCTTCCCTTCCCTTCCCTTCCCTTCCCTTCCCTTCCCTTCCCTTCCCTTCCCTTCCCTTCCCTTCCCTTCCCTTCCCTTCCCTTCCCTTCCCTTCCCTTCCCTTCCCTTCCCTTCCCTTCCCTTCCCGTCACTGACGTTCCTTGAGCTTCCCTGACCTTCCTTGACCTTACCTGACCTTCCTTGACCTTCCCTGACCTTCCCTTCCCTTCCCTGAATTTCCCCGACTTCCCATTCCCTTCCCTTCCCTGACCTTCCTTGGTCTTTCCTTCCCTTCCCTTCCCTTCCCTTGCCTTCCCTTCCCTTCCCTGACCTTCCCCGACCTTCCCTGACCTTCCCGTCACTGACCTTCCTTGACCTTACCTGACCTTCCTTGACCTTACCTGACCTTCCTTGACCTTACCTTACATGACCTTCCTTGACCTTCCCTGACCTTGCCTTCCCTGACCGTCCATTCCCTGACTTTCCCTGATTTCCCTTCCCTTCCCTTCCCCTTCCCCGACATTCCCTTCCCTTCCCTTCCCTTCCCTTCCCTTCCCTTCCCTTCCCTTCCCTTCCCTTCCCTTCCCTTCCCTTCCCTTCCCTTCCCTTCCCTTCCCTTCCCTTCCCTTCCCTTCCCTTCCCCGACCTTCCCCCGACCTTCCCTGACCTTCCTGTCAATGATCTTCCTTGACCTTACCTGACCTTCTTTGACCTTCCCTGACCTTCCTTGACCTTACCTGACCTTCCTTGACCTTCACTGACCTTCCCTACCCTGACTTTCCCTTCCCTTCCCTTCCCTTTCCCGACCTTCCCCAACCGTCCCTTCCGTTCCCCGACCTTCCCAGACCTTCCCGTCACTGCCCTTCCTTGACCTTCCTTTCCCTTCCCTTCCCTTCCCTTCCCTTCCCTTCCCTTCCCTTCCCTTCCCTTCCCTTCCCTTCCCTTCCCTTCCCTTCCCTTCCCTTCCCTTCCCTTCCCTTCCCTTCCCTTCCCTTCCCGTCCCTGACCTTCCCCGACCTTCCCTGACCTTCCCGTCACTGACCTTCCTTGACCTTACCTGACCTTCCTTGACCTTACCTGACCTTCCTTGGCCTTCCTTGACCTTCCCTGACCTTCCCTTCCCTTCCCTGAATTTCCCCGACTTCCCATTCCCTTCCCTTCCCTGACCTTCCTTGGTCTTCCCTTCCCTTCCCTTCCCTTCCCTTCCCTTGCCTTCCCTTCCCTTCCCTGACCTTCCCCGACCTTCCCTGACCTTCCCGTCACTGACCTTCCTTGACCTTACCTGACCTTCCTTGAGCTTACCTGACCTTCCTTGACCTTACCTTACATGACCTTCCTTGACCTTCCCTGACCTTGCCTTCCCTGACCTTCCATTCCCTGAATTTCCCTGATTTCCCTTCCCTTCCCTTCCCTTCCCTTCCCTTCCCTTCCCTTCCCTTCCCTTCCCTTCCCTTCCCTTCCCTTCCCTAACCTTCGCCGACCTTCCCTTCCCTTCCCCGACCTTCCCCGACCTTCCTGTCACTGACCTTCCTTGACCTTCCCTGACCTTCCTTGACCTTACCTGACCTTCCTTGACCTTCCTTGACCTTACCTGACCTTACCTTCCCTGACTTTCCCCGACTTTCCATTCCCTTCCCTTCCCTGACCTTCCCTTCCCTTCCCTTCCCTGATCTTGCCTTCCCTGACCTTCCCCGACCTTCCCTGACCTTCCTGTCACTGACCTTCCTTGACCTTACCTGACCTTCCTTGACCTTCCCTGACCTTCCTTGACCTTACCTGACCTTCCTTGACCTTCACTGACCTTCCCTTCCCTGACTTTCCCTTCCCTTCCCTTCCCTTCCCTTTCCCGACCTTCCCCAACCTTCCCTTCCGTTCCCCGACCTTCCCAGACCTTCCCGTCACTGCCCTTCCCTTCCCTTCCCTTCCCTTCCCTACCCTTCCCTTCCCTTCCCTTCCCTTCCCTTCCCTTCCCTTCCCTTCCCTTCCCTAAACTTCGCCGACCTTCCCTTCCCTTCCCTTCCCTTCCCTTCCCTTCCCTTCCCTTCCCTTCCCTTCCCTTCCCTTCCCTTCCCTTCCCTTCCCTTCCCTTCCCTTCCCTTCCCTTCCCTTCCCTTCCCTTCCCTTCCCTTCCCTTCCCGTCACTGACGTTCCTTGAGCTTCCCTGACCTTCCTTGACCTTACCTGACCTTCCTTGACCTTCCCTGACCTTCCCTTCCCTTCCCTGAATTTCCCCGACTTCCCATTCCCTTCCCTTCCCTGACCTTCCTTGGTCTTTCCTTCCCTTCCCTTCCCTTCCCTTCCCTTCCCTTCCCTTCCCTTCCCTTCCCTTCCCTTCCCTGACCTTCCCCGACCTTCCCTGACCTTCCCGTCACTGACCTTCCTTGACCTTACCTGACCTTCCTTGACCTTACCTGACCTTCCTTAACCTTACCTTACATGACCTTCGTTGACCTTCCCTAACCTTGCCTTCCCTGACCTTCCATTCCCTGACCTTCCCTGATTTCCCTTTCCTTCCCTTCCCTTCCCTTCCCTTCCCTTCCCTTCCCTTCCCTTCCCTTCCCTTCCCTTTCCTTCCCTTCCCTTCCCTTCCCTTCCCTTCCCTTCTCTTCCCTTCCCTTCCCTTCCCTTCCCTTCCCTTCCCTTCCCTTCCCTTCCCTTCCCTTCCCTTCCCTTCCCTTCCCTTCCCTTCCCTTCCCTTCCCTTCCCCAACCTTCCCTTCCCTGACCTTCCCCAACCTTCCCTTCCCTTCCCCGACCTTCCCAGACCTTTCCGTCACTGCCCTTCCTTGACCTTCCCTTCCCTTCCCTTCCCTTCCCTTCCCTTCCCTTCCCTTCCCTTCCCTTCCCTTCCCTTCCCTTCCCTTCCCTTCCCTTCCCTTCCCTTCCCTTCCCTTCCCTTCCCTTCCCTAAACTTCGCCGACCTTCCCTTCCCTTCCCTTCCCTTCCCTTCCCTTCCCTTCCCTTCCCTTCCCTTCCCTTCCCTTCCCTTCCCTTCCCTTCCCTTCCCTTCCCTTCCCTTCCCTTCCCTTCCCTTCCCTTCCCTTCCCTTCCCTTCCCTTCCCGTCATTGACCTTCCTTGAGCTTCCCTGACCTTCCTTGACCTTCCCTGACCTTCCTTGACCTTCCCTGACCTTCCCTTCCCTTCCCTGAATTTCCCCGACTTCCCATTCCCTTCCCTTCCCTGACCTTCCTTGGTCTTCCCTTCCCTTCCCTTCCCTTCCCTTGCCTTCCCTTCCCTTCCCTGACCTTCCCCGACCTTCCCTGACCTTCCCGTCACTGACCTTCCTTGACCTTACCTGACCTTCCTTGACCTTACCTGACCTTCCTTGACCTTACCTTACATGATCTTCCTTGACCTTCCCTGACCTTGCCTTCCCTGACCTTCCATTCCCTGACTTTCCCTGATTTCCCTTCCCTTCCCTTCCCTTCCCTTCCCTTCCCTTCCCTTCCCTTCCCTTCCCTTCCCTTCCCTTCCCTTCCCTTCCCTTCCCTTCCCTTCCCTTCCCTAACCTTCGCCGACCTTCCCTTCCCTTGCCCGACCTTCCCCGACCTTCCTGTCACTGACCTTCCTTCACCTTCCCTGACCTTCCTTGACCTTACCTGACCTTCCTTGACCTTCCTTGACCTTACCTGACCTTACCTTCCCTGACTTTCCCCGACTTTCCATTCCCTTCCCTTCCCTGACCTTCCCTTCCCTTCCCTTCCCTGATCTTGCCTTCCCTGACCTTCCCTGACCTTCCCTGACCTTCCTGTCACTGACCGTCCTTGACCTTACCTGACCTTCCTTGACCTTCCCTGACCTTCCTTGACCTTACCTGACCTTCCTTGACCTTCACTGACCTTCCCTTCCCTGACTTTCCCTTCCCTTCCCTTCCCCTTCCCTTCCCTTCCCTTCCCTTCCCTTTCCCGACCTTCCCCAACCTTCCCTTCCGTTCCCCGACCTTCCCAGACCTTCCCGTCACTGCCCTTCCCTTCCCTTCCCTTCCCTTCCCTTCCCTTCCCTTCCCTTCCCTTCCCTTCCCTTCCCTTCCCTAAACTTCGCCTACCTTCCCTTCCCTTCCCTTCCCTTCCCTTCCCTTCCCTTCCCTTCCCTTCCCTTCCCTTCCCTTCCCTTCCCTTCCCTTCCCTTCCCTTCCCTTCCCTTCCCTTCCCTTCCCTTCCCTTCCCTTCCCTTCCCTTCCCTTCCCTTCCCTTCCCGTCACTGACGTTCCTTGAGCTTCCCTGACCTTCCTTGACCTTGCCTGACCTTCCTTGACCTTCCCTGACCTTCCCTTCCCTTCCCTGAATTTCCCCGACTTCCCATTCCCTTCCCTTCCCTGACCTTCCTTGGTCTTTCCTTCCCTTCCCTTCCCTTCCCTTGCCTTCCCTTCCCTTCCCTGACCTTCCCCGACCTTCCCTGACCTTCCCGTCACTGACCTTCCTTGACCTTACCTGACCTTCCTTGACCTTACCTGACCTTCCTTGACCTTACCTTACATGACCTTCCTTGACCTTCCCTGACCTTGCCTTCCCTGACCGTCCATTCCCTGACTTTCCCTGATTTCCCTTCCCTTCCCTTCCCTTCCCTTCCCTTCCCTTCCCTTCCCTTCCTCCCTTCCCTTCCCTTCCCTTCCCTTCCCTTCCCTTCCCTTCCCTTCCCTTCCCTTCCCTTCCCTTCCCTTCCCCGACGTTGCCGTCACTGCCCTTCCTTGACCTTCCCTTCCCTTCCCTTCCCTTCCCTTCCCTTCCCTGACCTTCCCCGACCTTCCCTGACCTTCCTGTCACTGATCTTCCTTGACCTCACCTGACCTTCCTTGACCTTCCCTGACCTTCCTTGACCTTACCTGACCTTCCTTGACCTTCACTGACCTTCCCTTCCCTGACTTTCCCTTCCCTTCCCTTCCCTTTCCCGACCTTCCCCAACCTTCCCTTCCGTTCCCCGACCTTCCCAGACCTTCCCGTCACTGCCCTTCCTTGACCTTCCTTTCCCTTCCCTTCCCTTCCCTTCCCTTCCCTTCCCTTCCCTTCCCTTCCCTTCCCTTCCCTTCCCTTCCCTTCCCTTCCCTTCCCTTCCCTTCCCTTCCCTTCCCTTCCCTTCCCTTCCCGTCCCTGATCTTCCCCGACCTTCCCTGACCTTCCCGTCACTGACCTTCCTTGACCTTACCTGACCTTCCTTGACCTTACCTGACCTTCCTTGGCCTTCCTTGACCTTCCCTGACCTTCCCTTCGCTTCCCTGAATTTCCCCGACTTCCCATTCCCTTCCCTTCCCTGACCTTCCTTGGTCTTCCCTTCCCTTCCCTTCCCTTCCCTTCCCTTGCCTTCCCTTCCCTTCCCTGACCTTCCCCGACCTTCCCTGACCTTCCCGTCACTGACCTTCCTTGACCTTACCTGACCTTCCTTGAGCTTACCTGACCTTCCTTGACCTTACCTTACATGACCTTCCTTGACCTTCCCTGACCTTGCCTTCCCTGACCTTCCATTCCCTGAATTTCCCTGATTTCCCTTCCCTTCCCTTCCCTTCCCCGACATTCCCTTCCCTTCCCTTCCCTTCCCTTCCCTTCCCTTCCCTTCCCTTCCCTTCCCTTCCCTTCCCTTCCCTTCCCTTCCCTTCCCTTCCCTTCCCTTCCCTTCCCTTCCCTTCCCTGACCTTCCCCGACCTTCCCTGACCTTCCTGTCACTGACCTTCCTTGACCTTCCCTGACCTTCCTTGACCTTACCTGACCTTCCTTGACCTTCACTGACCTTCCCTTCCCTGACTTTCCCTTCCCTTCCCTTCCCTTCCCTTCCCTTCCCTTCCCTTCCCTTCCCTTCCCTTCCCTTCCCTTCCCTTCCCTTCCCTTCCCTTCCCTTCCCTTCCCTTCCCTTCCCTTCCCTTCCCTTCCCTTCCCTGACCTTCCCTGACCTTCCCCGACCTTCCTGTCACTGACCTTCCTTGACCTTCCCTGACCTTCCTTGACCTTCCCTGACCTTCCTTGACCTTACCTGACCTTCCTTGACCTTCACTGACCTTCCCTTCCCTGACTTTCCCTTCCCTTCCCTTCCCTTCCCTTTCCCGACCTTCCCCAACCTTCCCTTCCGTTCCCCGACCTTCCCAGACCTTCCCGTCACTGCCCTTCCTTGACCTTCCTTTCCCTTCCCTTCCCTTCCCTTCCCTTCCCTTCCCTTCCCTTCCCTTCCCTTCCCTTCCCTTCCCTTCCCTTCCCTTCCCTTCCCTTCCCTTCCCTTCCCTTCCCTACCCTTCCCTTCCCTTCCCGTCCCTGACCTTCCCCGACCTTCCCTGACCTTCCCGTCACTGACCTTCCTTGACCTTACCTGACCTTCCTTGACCTTACCTGACCTTCCTTGGCCTTCCTTGACCTTTCCTGACCTTCCCTGACCTTGCCTTCCCTGACCTTCCCCGACCTTCCCTTATTTCCCTTCCCTTCCCTGAACTTCCCCGACCTTTTCCGAAGTTCCCCGACCTCCCTGACCTTCCCGTCACTGACCTTCCTTGACCTTACCTGACCTTCCTTGACCTTCCTTGACCTTTCCTGACCTTCCCTGACCTTGCCTTCCCTGACCTTCCCCGACCTTCCCTGATTTCCCTTCCCTTCCCTGACCTTCCCCGACCTATTCCGAACTACCCCGACCTTCCTGACCTTCCCGTCACTGACCTTCCTTGACCTTACCTGACCTTCCTTGACCTTACCTGACGTTCCTTGACCTTATCTTACATGACCTTCCTTGACCTTCCCTGACCTTGCCTTCCTTGACCTTCCCTGACCTTCCATTCCCTGACCTTCCCTGATTTCCCTTCCCTTCCCTTCCCTGACCTTCCCCGATGTTTTCCGAACTTCCCCGACCTTCCCTGAGCTTCCCGTCACTGACCTTCCTTGACCTTACCTGACCTTCCTTGACGTTCATTGACCTTCCCTGATATTCCCCGACCTTTTCCGAACTTCCCTTCCCTTCCCTTCCCTTCCCTTCCCTTCCCTTCCCTTCCCTTCCCTTCCCTTCCCTTCCCTTCCCTTCCCTTCCCTTCCCTTCCCTTCCCTTCCCTTCCCTTCCCTTCCCTTCCCTTCCCTTCCCTTCCCTTCCCCAACCTTCCCTTCCCTTCCCCAACCTTCCCAGAACTTGCCGTCACTGCTCTTCCTTGACCTTCCCTTCCCTTCCCTTCCCTTCCCTTCCCTTCCCTTCCCTTCCCTTCCCTTCCCTTCCCTTCCCTTCCCTTCCCTTCCCTTCCCTTCCCTTCCCTTCCCTTCCCTGAACTTCCCTTCCCTTCCCTTCCCCGACCTTCCCTTCCGTTCCCCGACCTTCCCCGACCTTCCTGTCACTGACTTTCCTTGACCTTCCCTGACCATCCTTGACCTTACCTGACCTTCCTTGACTTTCCTTCACCTTCCCTTCCCTTCCCTGACCTTCCCCGACCTTCCCCGAACTTCCCCGACCTTCCCTGACCTTCCCTTCCCTTCACTTCCCTGATCTTGCCTTCCCTGACCTTCCCCGACCTTCCCTTACCTTCCTGTCACTGACCTTCCTTGACTTTCCCTTCCCTTCCCTTCCCTTCCCTTCCCTTCCCTTCCCTTCCCTTCCCTTCCCTTCCCTTCCCTTCCCTTCCCTTCCCTTCCCTTCCCTTCCCTTCCCTTCCCTTCCCTTCCCTTCCCTTCCCTTCCCTTCCCTTCCCTTCCCTTCCCTTCCCTTCCCTTCCCTTCCCTTCCCTTCCCTTCCCTTCCCTTCCCTTCCTTTCCCTTCCCTTCCCTTCCCTTCCCTTCCCTTCCCTTCCCTTCCCTTCCCTTCCCTTCCCTTCCCTTCCCATCCCTTCCCTGACCTTCCCCGACCTTCCCTTCCCTTCCCCAACCTTCCCCAACCTTCCCGTCACTGACCTTCCTTGAGCTTCCCTGACCTTCCTTGACCTTCCCTGACCTTGCCTTCCCTGACCTTCCCTTCCCTTCCCTGATTTTGCCTTCCCTGACCTTCCCCGACCTTCCCTGACCTTCCTGTCACTGACCTTCCTTGACTTTCCCTGACCTTCCCTTCCCTTCCCTGAATTTCCCTTCCCTTCCCTTCCCTTCCCTTCCCCAACCTTCCCTTCCCTTCCCTTCCCTTCCCTTCCCTTCCCTTCCCTTCCCTTCCCTTCCCTTCCCTTCCCTTCCCTTCCCTTCCCTTCCCTTCCCTTCCCTTCCCTTCCCTTCCCTTCCCTTCCCTTCCCTTCCCTTCCCTTCCCTTCCCTTCCCGTCACTGACGTTCCTTGAGCTTCCCTGACCTTCCTTGACCTTGCCTGACCTTCCTTGACCTTCCCTGACCTTCCCTTCCCTTCCCTGAATTTCCCCGACTTCCCATTCCCTTCCCTTCCCTGACCTTCCTTGGTCTTTCCTTCCCTTCCCTTCCCTTCCCTTGCCTTCCCTTCCCTTCCCTGACCTTCCCCGACCTTCCCTGACCTTCCCGTCACTGACCTTCCTTGACCTTACCTGACCTTCCTTGACCTTACCTGACCTTCCTTGACCTTACCTTACATGACCTTCCTTGACCTTCCCTGACCTTGCCTTCCCTGACCGTCCATTCCCTGACTTTCCCTGATTTCCCTTCCCTTCCCTTCCCCGACATTCCCTTCCCTTCCCTTCCCTTCCCTTCCCTTCCCTTCCCTTCCCTTCCCTTCCCTTCCCTTCCCTTCCCTTCCCTTCCCTTCCCTGACCTTCCCCGACCTTCCCTGACCTTCCTGTCACTGATCTTCCTTGACCTTACCTGACCTTCCTTGACCTTCCCTGACCTTCCTTGACCTTACCTGACCTTCCTTGACCTTCACTGACCTTCCCTTCCCTGACTTTCCCTTCCCTTCCCTTCCCTTTCCCGACCTTCCCCAACCTTCCCTTCCGTTCCCCGACCTTCCCAGACCTTCCCGTCACTGCCCTTCCTTGACCTTCCTTTCCCTTCCCTTCCCTTCCCTTCCCTTCCCTTCCCTTCCCTTCCCTTCCCTTCCCTTCCCTTCCCTTCCCTTCCCTTCCCTTCCCTTCCCTTCCCTTCCCTTCCCTTCCCTTCCCTTCCCTTCCCGTCCCTGACCTTCCCCGACCTTCCCTGACCTTCCCGTCACTGACCTTCCTTGACCTTACCTGACCTTCCTTGACCTTACCTGACCTTCCTTGGCCTTCCTTGACCTTCCCTGACCTTCCCTTCGCTTCCCTGAATTTCCCCGACTTCCCATTCCCTTCCCTTCCCTGACCTTCCTTGGTCTTCCCTTCCCTTCCCTTCCCTTCCCTTCCCTTGCCTTCCCTTCCCTTCCCTGACCTTCCCCGACCTTCCCTGACCTTCCCGTCACTGACCTTCCTTGACCTTACCTGACCTTCCTTGAGCTTACCTGACCTTCCTTGACCTTACCTTACATGACCTTCCTTGACCTTCCCTGACCTTGCCTTCCCTGACCTTCCATTCCCTGAATTTCCTTGATTTCCCTTCCCTTCCCTTCCCCGACATTCCCTTCCCTTCCCTTCCCTTCCCTTCCCTTCCCTTCCCTTCCCTTCCCTTCCCTTCCCTTCCCTTCCCTTCCCTTCCCTTCCCTTCCCTTCCCTTCCCTTCCCTTCCCTTCCCTTCCCTTCCCTTCCCTTCCCTGATCTTGCCTTCCCTGACCTTCCCCGACCTTCCCTGACCTTCCTGTCACTGACCTTCCTTGACCTTCCCTGACCTTCCTTGACCTTACCTGACCTTCCTTGACCTTCACTGACCTTCCCTTCCCTGACTTTCCCTTCCCTTCCCTTCCCTTCCCTTCCCTTCCCTTCCCTTCCCTTCCCTTCCCTTCCCTTCCCTTCCCTTCCCTTCCCTTCCCTTCCCTTCCCTTCCCTTCCCTTCCCTTCCCTTCCCTTCCCTTCCCTTCCCTTCCCGTCCCTGACCTTCCCCGACCTTCCCTGACCTTCCCGTCACTGACCTTCCTTGACCTTACCTGACCTTCCTTGACCTTACCTGACCTTCCTTGGCCTTCCTTGACCTTTCCTGACCTTCCCTGACCTTGCCTTCCCTGACCTTCCCCGACCTTCCCTTATTTCCCTTCCCTTCCCTGACCTTCCCCGACCTTTTCCGAACTTCCCCGACCTCCCTGACCTTCCCGTCACTGACCTTCCTTGACCTTACCTGACCTTCCTTGACCTTCCTTGACCTTTCCTGACCTTCCCTGACCTTGCCTTCCCTGACCTTCCCCGACCTTCCCTGATTTCCCTTCCCTTCCCTGACCTTCCCCGACCTATTCCGAACTACCCCGACCTTCCTGACCTTCCCGTCACTGACCTTCCTTGACCTTACCTGACCTTCCTTGACCTTACCTGACGTTCCTTGACCTTATCTTACATGACCTTCCTTGACCTTCCCTGACCTTGCCTTCCTTGACCTTCCCTGACCTTCCATTCCCTGACCTTCCCTGATTTCCCTTCCCTTCCCTTCCCTGACCTTCCCCGATGTTTTCCGAACTTCCCCGACCTTCCCTGAGCTTCCCGTCACTGACCTTCCTTGACCTTACCTGACCTTCCTTGACAATCATGGACCTTCCCTGATATTCCCCGACCTTTTCCGAACTTCCCCGACCTTCCTTGACCTTCCCTTCCCTTCCCTTCCCTTCCCTTCTCTTCCCTTCCCTTCCCTTCCCTTCCCTTCCCTTCCCTTCCCTTCCCTTCCCTTCCCTTCCCTTCCCTTCCCTTCCCTTCCCTTCCCCAACCTTCCCTTCCCTTCCCCAACCTTCCCAGACCTTGCCGTCACTGCTCTTCCTTGACCTTCCCTTCCCTTCCCTTCCCTTCCCTTCCCTTCCCTTCCCTTCCCTTCCCTTCCCTTCCCTTCCCTTCCCTTCCCTTCCCTTCCCTTCCCTTCCCTTCCCTTCCCTGACCTTCCCTGACCTTCCCTTCCCTTCCCCGACCTTCCCTTCCCTTCCCCGACCTTCCCCGACCTTCCTGTCACTGACCTTCCTTGACCTTCCCTGACCATCCTTGACCTTACGTGACCTTCCTTGACCTTCCTTCACCTTCCCTTCCCTTCCCTGACCTTCCCCGACCTTCCCCGAACTTCCCCGACCTTCCCTGACCTTCCCTTCCCTTCACTTCCCTGATCTTGCCTTCCCTGACCTTCCCCGACCTTCCCTGACCTTCCTGTCACTGACCTTCCTTGACTTTCCCTTCCCTTCCCTTCCCTTCCCTTCCCTTCCCTTCCCTTCCCTTCCCTTCCCTTCCCTTCCCTTCCCTTCCCTTCCCTTCCCTTCCCTTCCCTTCCCTTCCCTTCCCTTCCCTTCCCTTCCCTTCCCTTCCCTTCCCTTCCCATCCCTTCCCTGACCTTCCCCGACCTTCCCTTCCCTTCCCCAACCTTCCCCAACCTTCCCGTCACTGACCTTCCTTGAGCTTCCCTGACCTTCCTTGACCTTCCCTGACCTTGCCTTCCCTGACCTTCCCTTCCCTTCCCTGATTTTGCCTTCCCTGACCTTCCCCGACCTTCCCTGACCTTCCTGTCACTGACCTTCCTTGACTTTCCCTGACCTTCCCTTCCCTTCCCTGACTTTCCCTTCCCTTCCCTTCCCTTCCCTTCCCTTCCCTTCCCCAACCTTCCCTTCCCTTCCCTTCCCTTCCCTTCCCTTCCCTTCCCTTCCCTTCCCTTCCCTTCCCTTCCCTTCCCTTCCCTTCCCTTCCCTTCCCTTCCCTTCCCTTCCCTTCCCTTCCCTTCCCTTCCCTTCCCGTCCCTGACCTTCCCCGACCTTCCCTGACCTTCCCGTCACTGACCTTCCTTGACCTTACCTGACCTTCCTTGACCTTACCTGACCTTCCATGGCCTTCCTTGACCTTTTCTGACCTTCCCTGACCTGGCCTTCCCTGACCTTCCCCGACCTTCCCTGATTTCCCTTCCCTTCCCTGACCTTCCCCGACCTTTTCCGAACTTCCCCGACCTCCCTGACCTTCCCGTCACTGACCTTCCTTGACCTTACCTGACCTTCCTTGACCTTACCTGACGTTCCTTGACCTTACCTTACATGACCTTCCTTGACCTTCCCTGACCTTGCCTTCCCGGACCTTCCCCGACCTTCCATTCCCTGACCTTCCCTGATTTCCCTTCCCTTCCCTTCCGTGACATTCCCCGACGTTTTCCGAACTTCCCCGACCTTCCCTGAGCTTCCCGTCACTGACCTTCCTTGACCTTACCTGACCTTCCTTGATGTTCCTTGACCTTCCCTAACCTTCCCCGACCTTTTCCGAACTTCCCCGACTTTCCTTGACCTTACCTGAACTTCCTTGACCTTACCTGACCTTCCTTAACCTTGCCTTACATGACCTTCCTTGACCTTCCCTGACCGTGCCTTCCCTGACCTTCCCCGACCTTCCATTCCCTGACCTTCCCTGATTTCCCTTCCCTTCCCTTCCCTTCCCTTCCCTTCCCTTCCCTTCCCTTCCCTTCCCTTCCCTTCCCTTCCCATCCCTTCCCTTCCCTTCCCTGACCTTCCCCGACCTTCCCTTCCCTTCCCCGACCTTCCCCGACCTTCCTGTCACTGACCTTCTTTGACCTTCCCTGACCTTCCTTGACCTTACCTGACGTTCCTTGACCTTCCTTGACCTTCCCTGACCTTCCCTTCCCTTCCCTGACCTTCCCCGACCTTCCCCGAACTTCCCCGACCTTCCCTGACCTTCCCGTCACTGACCATCCTTGACCTTCCCTGACCTTCCCTTCCCTTCCCTTCCCTGATCTTGCCTTCCCCGACCTTTCCCGACCTCCCTGACCTTCCTGTCACTGACCTTCCTTGACCTTACCTGACATTCCTTGACCTTCCCTGACCTTCCTTGACCTTACCTGACCTTCCTTGATTTTCCCTGACCTTCCCTTCCCTTCCCTGACTTTCCCTTCCCTTCCCTTCCCTTCCCTTCCCTTCCCTTCCCTTCCCTTCCCTTCCCTTCCCTTCCCTTCCCTTCCCTTCCCTTCCCTTCCCTTCCCTTCCCTTCCCTTCCCTTCCCTTCCCTTCCCTTCCCTTCCCGTCACTGACCTTCCTTGAGCTTCCCTGACCTTCCTTGAACTTACCTGACCTTCCTTGACCTTCCCTGACCTTCCCTTCCCTTCCCTGAATTTCCCCTACTTCCTATTCCCTTCCCATCCCTGACCTTCCTTGGTCTTCCCTTCCCTTCCCTTCCCTTCCCTTCCCTTCCCTTCCCTTCCCTTCCCTGACCTTCCCCGTCCTTCCCTGACCTTCCGTCACTGACGTTCCTTGACCTTACCTGTCGTTCCTTGACCTTACCTGACCTTCCTTGACCTTACCTTACATGACCTTCCTTGACCTTCCCTGACCTTGCCTTCCCTTCCCTGAATTTCCCCGACTTCGCATTCGCTTCCCTTCCCTGACCTTCCTTCGTCTTCCCTTCCCTTCCCTTCCCTTCCCTTCCCTTCCCTTCCCTTCCCTTCCCTTCCCTTCCCTGACCTTCCCTGACCTTCCCCAACCTTCCCTTCCCTGACCTTCCCCAACCTTCCCTTCCCTTCCCCGACCTTCCCAGACCTTTCCGTCACTACCCTTCCTTGACGTTCCCTTCCCTTCCCTTCCCTTCCCTTCCCTTCCCTTCCCTTCCCTTCCCTTCCCTTCCCTTCCCTTCCCTTCCCTTCCCTTCCCTTCCCTTCCCTTCCCTTCCCTTCCCTTCCCTTCCCTTCCCTTCCCTTCCCTTCCCTTCCCTTGCCTTCCCTTCCCTTCCCTTCCCTTCCCTTCCCTTCCCTTCCCCGACCTTCCCCGACCTTCCCCGACCTTTCCGTCACTGCCCTTCCCTTCCCTTCCCTTCCCTTCCCTTCCCTTCCCTTCCCTTCCCTTCCCTTCCCTTCCCTTCCCTTCCCTTCCCTTCCCTTCCCTTCCCTTCCCTTCCCGTCACTGACGTTCCTTGAGCTTCCCTGACCTTCCTTGACCTTACCTGACCTTCCTTGACCTTCCCTGACCTTCCCTTCCTTCCCTGAATTTCCCCGACTTCCCATTCCCTTCCCTTCCCTGACCTTGCCTTCCCTTCCCTTCCCTGACCTTCCCCGACCTTCCCTGACCTTCCCGTCACTGACCTTCCTTGACCTTACCTGACCTTCCTTGACCTTACCTGACCTTCCTTGACCTTACCTTACATGACCTTCCTTGACCTTCCCTGACCTTGCCTTCCCTGACCTTCCATTCCCTGACCTTCCCTGATTTCCCTTCCCTTCCCTGACCTTCCCCGATGTTTTCCGAACTTCCCCGACCTTCCCTGAGCTTCCCGTCACTGACCTTCCTTGACCTTACCTGACCTTCCTTGACGTTCATTGACCTTCCCTGATATTCCCCGACCTTTTCCGAACTTCCCCGACCTTCCTTGACCTTCCCTTCCCTTCCCTTCCCTTCCCTTCCCTTCCCTTCCCTTCCCTTCCCTTCCCTTCCCTTCCCTTCCCTTCCCTTCCCTTCCCCAACCTTCCCTTCCCTTCCCTTCCCTTCCCTTCCCCAACCTTCCCAGACCTTGCCGTCACTGCTCTTCCTTCACCTTCCCTTCCCTTCCCTTCCCTTCCCTTCCCTTCCCTTCCCTTCCCTTCCCTTCCCTTCCCTTCCCTTCCCTTCCCTTCCCTTCCCTTCCCTTCCCTTCCCTTCCCCGACCTTCCCCGACCTTCCCTTCCCTTCCCCGACCTTTCCCGACCTTCCTGTCACTGACCTTCCTTGACCTTCCCTGACCTTCCTTGACCTTACCTGACCTTCCTTGACCTTCCTTCACCTTCCCTTCCCTTCCCTGACCTTCCCCGACCTTCCCCGAACTTCCCCGACCTTCCCTGACCTTCCCTTCCCTTCACTTCCCTGATCTTGCCTTCCCTGACCTTCCCCGACCTTCCCTGACCTTCCTGTCACTGACCTTCCTTGACTTTCCCTTCCCTTCCCTTCCCTTCCCTTCCCTTCCCTTCCCTTCCCTTCCCTTCCCTTCCCTTCCCTTCCCTTCCCTTCCCTTCCCTTCCCTTCCCTTCCCTTCCCTTCCCTTCCCTTCCCTTCCCTTCCCTTCCCTTCCCTTCCCTTCCCTTCCCTTCCCATCCCTTCCCTGACCTTCCCCGACCTTCCCTTCCCTTCCCCAACCTTCCCCAACCTTCCCGTCACTGACCTTCCTTGAGCTTCCCTGACCTTCCTTGACCTTCCCTGACCTTGCCTTCCCTGACCTTCCCTTGCCTTCCCTGATTTTGCCTTCCCTGACCTTCCCCGACCTTCCCTGACCTTCCTGTCACTGACCTTCCTTGACTTTCCCTGACCTTCCCTTCCCTTCCCTTCCCTTCCCTTCCCTTCCCTTCCCTTCCCTTCCCTTCCCTTCCCTTCCCTTCCCTTCCCTTCCCTTCCCTTCCCTTCCCTTCCCTTCCCTTCCCTTCCCTTCCCTTCCCTTCCCTTCCCTTCCCTTCCCTTCCCTTCCCGTCCCTGACCTTCCCCGACCTTCCCTGACCTTCCCGTCACTGACCTTCCTTGACCTTACCTGACCTTCCTTGACCTTACCTGACCTTCCATGGCCTTCCTTGACCTTTTCTGACCTTCCCTGACCTGGCCTTCCCTGACTTTCCCCGACCTTCCCTGATTTCCCTTCCCTTCCCTGACCTTCCCCGACCTTTTCCGAACTTCCCCAACCTCCCTGACCTTCCCGTCACTGACCTTCCTTGACCTTACCTGACCTTCCTTGACCTTACCTGACGTTCCTTGACCTTACCTTACATGACCTTCCTTGACCTTCCCTGACCTTGCCTTCCCGGACCTTCCCCGACCTTCCATTCCCTGACCTTCCCTGATTTCCCTTCCCTTCCCTTCCGTGACATTCCCCGACGTTTTCCGAACTTCCCCGACCTTCCCTGAGCTTCCCGTCACTGACCTTCCTTGACCTTACCTGACCTTCCTTGATGTTCCTTGACCTTCCCTAACCTTCCCCGACCTTTTCCGAACTTCCCCGACTTTCCTTGACCTTACCTGAACTTCCTTGACCTTACCTGACCTTCCTTAACCTTGCCTTACATGACCTTCCTTGACCTTCCCTGACCTTGCCTTCCCTGACCTTCCCCGACCTTCCATTCCCTGACCTTCCCTGATTTCCCTTCCCTTCCCTTCCCTTCCCTTCCCTTCCCTTCCCTTCCCTTCCCTTCCCTTCCCTTCCCTTTCCTTCCCCGACCTTCCCCGACCTTCCCGTCACTGACCTTCCTTGACCTTCCCTGACCTTCCCTTCACTTCACTTCCCTGATCTTGCCTTCCCTGACCTTCCTTGACTTTCCCTTCCCTTCCCTTCCCTTCCCTTCCCTTCCCTTCCCTTCCCTTCCCTTCCCTTCCCTTCCCTTCCCTTCCCTTCCCTTCCCTTCCCTTCCCTTCCCTTCCCTTCCCTTCCCTTCCCTTCCCTTCCCTTCCCTTCCCTTCCCTTCCCTCCCCTTCCCTTCCCTTCCCTTCCCTTCCCTTCCCTTCCCCGACGTTGCCGTCACTGCCCTTCCTTGACCTTCCCTTCCCTTCCCTTCCCTTCCCTTCCCTTCCCTTCCCTTCCCTTCCCTTCCCTTCCCTTCCCTTCCCTTCCCTTCCCTTCCCTGACCTTCCCCGACCTTCCCTTCCCTTCCCCAACCTTCCCCGACCTTCCCGTGACTGACCTTCCTTGACTTTCCCTTCCCTTCCCTTCCCTTCCCTTCCCTTCCCTTCCCTTCCCTTCCCTTCCCTTCCCTTCCCTTCCCTTCCCTTCCCTTCCCTTCCCTTCCCTTCCCTTCCCTTCCCTGACCTTCCCCGACCTTCCCTGACCTTCCTGTCACTGATCTTCCTTAACCTTACCTGACCTTCCTTGACCTTCCCTGACCTTCCTTGACCTTACCTGACCTTCCTTGACCTTCACTGACCTTCCCTTCCCTGACTTTCCCTTCCCTTCCCTTCCCTTTCCCGACCTTCCCCAACCTTCCCTTCCGTTCCCCGACCTTCCCAGACCTTCCCGTCACTGCCCTTCCTTGACCTTCCTTTCCCTTCCCTTCCCTTCCCTTCCCTTCCCTTCCCTTCCCTTCCCTTCCCTTCCCTTCCCTTCCCTTCCCTTCCCTTCCCTTCCCTTCCCTTCCCTTCCCTTCCCTTCCCTTCCCTTCCCTTCCCTTCCCGTCCCTGACCTTCCCCGACCTTCCCGTCACTGACCTTCCTTGACCTTCCTTGACCTTTCCTGACCTTCCCTGACCTTGCCTTCCCTGACCTTCCCCGACCTTCCATTCCCTGACCTTCCCTGATTTCCCTTCCCTTCCCTTCCCTGACCTTCCCCGACGTTTTCCGAACTTCCCCGACCTTCCCTGAGCTTCCCGTCACTGACCTTCCTTGACCTTACCTGACCTTCCTTGACGTTCATTGACCTTCCCTGACCTTCCCCGACCTTTTCCGAACTTCCCCGACCTTCCTTGACCTTACCTGACCTTCCTTGACCTTACCTGACCTTCCTTGACCTTACCTGACCTTCCTTAACCTTGCCTTACATGACCTTCCTTGACCTTCCCTGACCTTGCCTTCCCTGACCTTCCCCGACCTTCCATTCCCTGACCTTCCCTGATTTCCCTTCCCTTCCCTTCCCTTCCCTTCCCTTCCCTTCCCTTCCCTTCCCTTCCCTTCCCTTCCCTTCCCTTCCCTTCCCATCCCTTGCCTTCCCTTCCCTGACCTTCCCCGACCTTCCCTGACCTTCCTGTCAATGATCTTCCTTAACCTTACCTGACCTTCCTTGACCTTCCCTGACCTTCCTTGACCTTCCCTGACCTTCCTTGACCTTCACTGACCTTCCCTTCCCTGACTTTCCCTTCCCTTCCCTTCCCTTTCCCGACCTTCCCCAACCTTCCCTTCCGTTCCCCGACCTTCCCAGACTTTCCCGTCACTGCCCTTCCTTGACCTTCCTTTCCCTTCCCTTCCCTTCCCTTCCCTTCCCTTCCCTTCCCTTCCCTTCCCTTCCCTTCCCTTCCCTTCCCTTCCCTTCCCTTCCCTTCCCTTCCCTTCCCTTCCCTTCCCTTCCCTTCCCTTCCCGTCCCTGACCTTCCCCGACCTTCCCTGACCTTCCCGTCACTGACCTTCCTTGACCTTACCTGACCTTCCTTGACCTTACCTGACCTTCCTTGACCTTCCTTGACCTTTCCTGACCTTCCCTGACCTTGCCTTCCCTGACCTTCCCCGACCTTCCATTCCCTGACCTTCCCTGATTTCCCTTCCCTTCCCTTCCCTGACCTTCCCCGACGTTTTCCGAACTTCCCCGACCTTCCCTGAGCTTCCCGTCACTGACCTTCCTTGACCTTACCTGACCTTCCTTGACGTTCATTGACCTTCCCTGACCTTCCCCGACCTTTTCCGAACTTCCCCGACCTTCCTTGACCTTACCTGACCTTCCTTGACCTTACCTGACCTTCCTTGACCTTACCTGACCTTCCTTAACCTTGCCTTACATGACCTTCCTTGACCTTCCCTGACCTTGCCTTCCCTGACCTTCCCCGACCTTCCATTCCCTGACCTTCCCTGATTTCCCTTCCCTTCCCTTCCCTTCCCTTCCCTTCCCTTCCCTTCCCTTCCCTTCCCTTCCCTTCCCTTCCCTTCCCTTCCCTTCCCTTCCCATCCCTTGCCTTCCCTACCCTGACCTTCCCCGACCTTCCCTGACCTTCCTGTCACTGATCTTCCTTAACCTTACCTGACCTTCCTTGACCTTCCCTGACCTTCCTTGACCTTACCTGACCTTCCTTGACCTTCACTGACCTTCCCTTCCCTGACTTTCCCTTCCCTTCCCTTTCCCGACCTTCCCCAACCTTCCCTTCCGTTCCCCGACCTTCCCAGACCTTCCCGTCACTGCCCTTCCCTTCCCTTCCCTTCCCTTCCCTTCCCTTCCCTTCCCTTCCCTTCCCTTCCCTTCCCTTCCCTTCCCTTCCCTTCCCTTCCCTTCCCTTCCCTTCCCTTCCCTTCCCTTCCCTTCCCGTCACTGACCTTCCTTGACCTTACCTGACCTTCCTTGACCTTACCTGACCTTCCATGGCCTTCCTTGACCTTTTCTGACCTTCCCTGACCTGGCCTTCCCTGACCTTCCCCGACCTTCCCTGATTTCCCTTCCCTTCCCTGACCTTCCCCGACCTTTTCCGAACTTCCCTGACCTCCCTGACCTTCCCGTCACTGACCTTCCTTGACCTTACCTGACCTTCCTTGACCTTACCTGACGTTCCTTGACCTTACCTTACATGACCTTCCTTGACCTTCCCTGACCTTGCCTTCCCGGACCTTCCCCGACCTTCCATTCCCTGACCTTCCCTGATTTCCCTTCCCTTCCCTTCCGTGACATTCCCCGACGTTTTCCGAACTTCCCCGACCTTCCCTGAGCTTCCCGTCACTGACCTTCCTTGACCTTACCTGACCTTCCTTGATGTTCCTTGACCTTCCCTAACCTTCCCCGACCTTTTCCGAACTTCCCCGACTTTCCTTGACCTTACCTGAACTTCCTTGACCTTACCTGACCTTCCTTAACCTTGCCTTACATGACCTTCCTTGACCTTCCCTGACCTTGCCTTCCCTGACCTTCCCCGACCTTCCATTCCCTGACCTTCCCTGATTTCCCTTCCCTTCCCTTCCCTTCCCTTCCCTTCCCTTCCCTTCCCTTCCCTTCCCTTCCCTTCCCTTCCCTTCCCTTCCCTTCCCTTCCCTTCCCTTCCCTTCCCTTCCCTTCCCTTCCCTTTCCTTCCCCGACCTTCCCCGACCTTCCCGTCACTGACCTTCCTTGACCTTCCCTGACCTTCCCTTCACTTCACTTCCCTGATCTTGCCTTCCCTTCCCTTCCCTTCCCTTCCCTTCCCTTCCCTTCCCTTCCCTTCCCTTCCCTTCCCTTCCCTTCCCTTCCCTTCCCTTCCCTTCCCTCCCCTTCCCTTCCCTTCCCTTCCCCGACGTTGCCGTCACTGCCCTTCCTTGACCTTCCCTTCCCTTCCCTTCCCTTCCCTTCCCTTCCCTTCCCTTCCCTTCCCTTCCCTTCCCTTCCCTTCCCTTCCCATCCCTTCCCTGACCTTCCCCGACCTTCCCTTCCCTTCCCCAACCTTCCCCGACCTTCCCGTGACTGACCTTCCTTGACTTTCCCTTCCCTTCCCTTCCCTTCCCTTCCCTTCCCTTCCCTTCCCTTCCCTTCCCTTCCCTTCCCTTCCCTTCCCTTCCCTTCCCTTCCCTTCCCTTCCCTTCCCTTCCCTTCCCTGACCTTCCCTGACCTTCCCCGACCTTCCCTGACCTTCCTGTCACTGATCTTCCTTAACCTTACCTGACCTTCCTTGACCTTCCCTGACCTTCCTTGACCATACCTGACCTTCCTTGACCTTCACTGACCTTCCCTTCCCTGACTTTCCCTTCCCTTCCCTTCCCTTTCCCGACCTTCCCCAACCTTCCCTTCCGTTCCCCGACCTTCCCAGACCTTCCCGTCACTGCCCTTCCTTGACCTTCCTTTCCCTTCCCTTCCCTTCCCTTCCCTTCCCTTCCCTTCCCTTCCCTTCCCTTCCCTTCCCTTCCCTTCCCTTCCCTTCCCTTCCTTCCCTTCCCTTCCCTTCCCTTCCCTTCCCTTCCCTTCCCTTCCCCGACCTTCCCTGACCTTCCCGTCACTGACCTTCCTTGACCTTACCTGACCTTCCTTGACCTTACCTGACCTTCCTTGACCTTCCTTGACCTTTCCTGACCTTCCCTGACCTTGCCTTCCCTGACCTTCCCCGACCTTCCATTCCCTGACCTTCCCTGATTTCCCTTCCCTTCCCTTCCCTGACCTTCCCCGACGTTTTCCGAACTTCCCCGACCTTCCCTGAGCTTCCCGTCACTGACCTTCCTTGACCTTACCTGACCTTCCTTGACGTTCATTGACCTTCCCTGACCTTCCCCGACCTTTTCCGAACTTCCCCGACCTTCCTTGACCTTACCTGACCTTCCTTGACCTTACCTGACCTTCCTTGACCTTACCTGACCTTCCTTAACCTTGCCTTACATGACCTTCCTTGACCTTCCCTGACCTTGCCTTCCCTGACCTTCCCCGACCTTCCATTCCCTGACCTTCCCTGATTTCCCTTCCCTTCCCTTCCCTTCCCTTCCCTTCCCTTCCCTTCCCTTCCCTTCCCTTCCCATCCCTTGCCTTCCCTTCCCTGACCTTCCCCGACCTTCCCTGACCTTCCTGTCACTGATCTTCCTTAACCTTACCTGACCTTCCTTGACCTTCCCTGACCTTCCTTGACCTTACCTGACCTTCCTTGACCTTCACTGACCTTCCCTTCCCTGACTTTCCCTTCCCTTCCCTTCCCTTTCCCGACCTTCCCCAACCTTCCCTTCCGTTCCCCGACCTTCCCAGACCTTGCCGTCACTGCCCTTCCTTGACCTTCCTTTCCCTTCCCTTCCCTTCCCTTCCCTTCCCTTCCCTTCCCTTCCCTTCCCTTCCCTTCCCTTCCCTTCCCTTCCCTTCCCTTCCCTTCCCTTCCCTTCCCTTCCCTTCCCTTCCCTTCCCTTCCCTTCCCTTCCCTTCCCTTCCCTTCCCTTCCCGTCACTGACCTTCCTTGACCTTACCTGACCTTCCTTGACCTTACCTGACCTTCCATGGCCTTCCTTGACCTTTTCTGACCTTCCCTGACCTGGCCTTCCCTGACCTTCCCCGACCTTCCCTGATTTCCCTTCCCTTCCCTGACCTTCCCCGAGCTTTTCCGAACTTCCCTGACCTCCCTGACCTTCCCGTCACTGACCTTCCTTGACCTTACCTGACCTTCCTTGACCTTACCTGACGTTCCTTGACCTTACCTTACATGACCTTCCTTGACCTTCCCTGACCTTGCCTTCCCGGACCTTCCCCGACCTTCCATTCCCTGACCTTCCCTGATTTCCCTTCCCTTCCCTTCCGTGACATTCCCCGACGTTTTCCGAACTTCCCCGACCTTCCCTGAGCTTCCCGTCACTGACCTTCCTTGACCTTACCTGACCTTCCTTGATGTTCCTTGACCTTCCCTAACCTTCCCCGACCTTTTCCGAACTTCCCCGACTTTCCTTGACCTTACCTGAACTTCCTTGACCTTACCTGACCTTCCTTAACCTTGCCTTACATGACCTTCCTTGACCTTCCCTGACCTTGCCTTCCCTGACCTTCCCCGACCTTCCATTCCCTGACCTTCCCTGATTTCCCTTCCCTTCCCTTCCCTTCCCTTCCCTTCCCTTCCCTTCCCTTCCCTTCCCTTCCCATCCCTTCCCTTCCCTTCCCTTCCCTTCCCTTTCCTTCCCCGACCTTCCCCGACCTTCCCGTCACTGACCTTCCTTGACCTTCCCTTCCCTTCCCTTCCCTTCCCTTCCCTTCCCTTCCCTTCCCTTCCCTTCCCTTCCCTTCCCTTCCCTTCCCTTCCCTTCCCTTCCCTTCCCTTCCCTTCCCTTCCCTTCCCTTCCCTTCCCTTCCCTCCCCTTCCCTTCCCTTCCCTTCCCTTCCCCGACGTTGCCGTCACTGCCCTTCCTTGACCTTCCCTTCCCTTCCCTTCCCTTCCCTTCCCTTCCCTTCCCTTCCCTTCCCTTCCCTTCCCTTCCCTTCCCTTCCCTTCCCTTCCCTTCCCATCCCTTCCCTGACCTTCCCCGACCTTCCCTTCCCTTCCCCAACCTTCCCCGACCTTCCCGTCACTGACCTTCCTTGACTTTCCCTTCCCTTCCCTTCCCTTCCCTTCCCTTCCCTTCCCTTCCCTTCCCTTCCCTTCCCTTCCCTTCCCTTCCCTTCCCTTCCCTTCCCTTCCCTTCCCTTCCCTTCCCTTCCCTTCCCTTCCCTTCCCTTCCCTTCCCTTCCCTTCCCTTCCCTTCCCTTCCCTTCCCTTCCCTTCCCTTCCCGTCACTGACCTTCCTTGACCTTACCTGACCTTCCTTGACCTTACCTGACCTTCCATGGCCTTCCTTGACCTTTTCTGACCTTCCCTGACCTGGCCTTCCCTGACCTTCCCCGACCTTCCCTGATTTCCCTTCCCTTCCCTGACCTTCCCCGAGCTTTTCCGAACTTCCCTGACCTCCCTGACCTTCCCGTCACTGACCTTCCTTGACCTTACCTGACCTTCCTTGACCTTACCTGACGTTCCTTGACCTTACCTTACATGACCTTCCTTGACCTTCCCTGACCTTGCCTTCCCGGACCTTCCCCGACCTTCCATTCCCTGACCTTCCCTGATTTCCCTTCCCTTCCCTTCCGTGACATTCCCCGACGTTTTCCGAACTTCCCCGACCTTCCCTGAGCTTCCCGTCACTGACCTTCCTTGACCTTACCTGACCTTCCTTGATGTTCCTTGACCTTCCCTAACCTTCCCCGACCTTTTCCGAACTTCCCCGACTTTCCTTGACCTTACCTGAACTTCCTTGACCTTACCTGACCTTCCTTAACCTTGCCTTACATGACCTTCCTTGACCTTCCCTGACCTTGCCTTCCCTGACCTTCCCCGACCTTCCATTCCCTGACCTTCCCTGATTTCCCTTCCCTTCCCTTCCCTTCCCTTCCCTTCCCTTCCCTTCCCTTCCCTTCCCTTCCCTTCCCTTCCCATCCCTTCCCTTCCCTTCCCTTCCCTTCCCTTTCCTTCCCCGACCTTCCCCGACCTTCCCGTCACTGACCTTCCTTGACCTTCCCTTCCCTTCCCTTCCCTTCCCTTCCCTTCCCTTCCCTTCCCTTCCCTTCCCTTCCCTTCCCTTCCCTTCCCTTCCCTTCCCTTCCCTTCCCTTCCCTTCCCTTCCCTTCCCTTCCCTTCCCTTCCCTTCCCTCCCCTTCCCTTCCCTTCCCTTCCCTTCCCCGACGTTGCCGTCACTGCCCTTCCTTGACCTTCCCTTCCCTTCCCTTCCCTTCCCTTCCCTTCCCTTCCCTTCCCTTCCCTTCCCTTCCCTTCCCTTCCCTTCCCTTCCCTTCCCTTCCCATCCCTTCCCTGACCTTCCCCGACCTTCCCTTCCCTTCCCCAACCTTCCCCGACCTTCCCGTCACTGACCTTCCTTGACTTTCCCTTCCCTTCCCTTCCCTTCCCTTCCCTTCCCTTCCCTTCCCTTCCCTTCCCTTCCCTTCCCTTCCCTTCCCTTCCCTTCCCTTCCCTTCCCTTCCCTTCCCTTCCCTTCCCTTCCCTTCCCTTCCCATCCCTTGCCTTCCCTTCCCTGACCTTCCCCGACCTTCCCTGACCTTCCTGTCACTGATCTTCCTTAACCTTACCTGACCTTCCTTGACCTTCCCTGACCTTCCTTGACCTTACCTGACCTTCCTTGACCTTCACTGACCTTCCCTTCCCTGACTTTCCCTTCCCTTCCCTTCCCTTTCCCGACCTTCCCCAACCTTCCCTTCCGTTCCCCGACCTTCCCAGACCTTCCCGTCACTGCCCTTCCTTGACCTTCCTTTCCCTTCCCTTCCCTTCCCTTCCCTTCCCTTCCCTTCCCTTCCCTTCCCTTCCCTTCCCTTCCCTTCCCTTCCCTTCCCTTCCCTTCCCTTCCCTTCCCTTCCCTTCCCTTCCCTTCCCTGACCTTCCCCGACCTTCCCTGACCTTCCCGTCACTGACCTTCCTTGACCTTCCTTGACCTTTCCTGACCTTCCCTGACCTTGCCTTCCCTGACCTTCCCCGACCTTCCATTCCCTGACCTTCCCTGATTTCCCTTCCCTTCCCTTCCCTTCCCTGACCTTCCCCGACGTTTTCCGAACTTCCCCGACCTTC
Source organism: Aptenodytes patagonicus (assembly GCF_965638725.1). Lineage (NCBI taxonomy): Eukaryota > Metazoa > Chordata > Aves > Sphenisciformes > Spheniscidae > Aptenodytes > Aptenodytes patagonicus. The sequence continues at coordinate 11,797 of NW_027472126.1, read as the reverse complement.
CCTGAGCTTCCCGTCACTGACCTTCCTTGACCTTACCTGACCTTCCTTGACGTTCATTGACCTTCCCTGACCTTCCCCGACCTTTTCCGAACTTCCCCGACCTTCCTTGACCTTACCTGACCTTCCTTGTCCTTACCTGACCTTCCTTGACCTTACCTGACCTTCCTTAACCTTGCCTTACATGACCTTCCTTGACCTTCCCTGACCTTGCCTTCCCTGACCTTCCCCGACCTTCCATTCCCTGACCTTCCCTGATTTCCCTTCCCTTCCCTTCCCTTCCCTTCCCTTCCCTTCCCTTCCCTTCCCTTCCCTTCCCTTCCCTTCCCTTCCCTTCCCTTCCCTTCCCTTCCCTTCCCTTCCCTTCCCTTCCCATCCCTTGCCTTCCCTTCCCTGACCTTCCCCGACCTTCCCTGACCTTCCTGTCAATGATCTTCCTTAACCTTACCTGACCTTCCTTGACCTTCCCTGACCTTCCTTGACCTTACCTGACCTTCCTTGACCTTCACTGACCTTCCCTTCCCTGACTTTCCCTTCCCTTCCCTTCCCTTTCCCGACCTTCCCCAACCTTCCCTTCCGTTCCCCGACCTTCCCAGACCTTCCCGTCACTGCCCTTCCTTGACCTTCCTTTCCCTTCCCTTCCCTTCCCTTCCCTTCCCTTCCCTTCCCTTCCCTTCCCTTCCCTTCCTTCCCTTCCCTTCCCTTCCCTTCCCTTCCCTTCCCTTCCCTTCCCTTCCCTTCCCTTCCCTTCCCTTCCCGTCCCTGACCTTCCCCGACCTTCCCTGACCTTCCCGTCACTGACCTTCCTTGACCTTACCTGACCTTCCTTGACCTTACGTGACCTTCCTTGACCTTCCTTGACCTTTCCTGACCTTCCCTGACCTTGCCTTCCCTGACCTTCCCCGACCTTCCATTCCCTGACCTTCCCTGATTTCCCTTCCCTTCCCTTCCCTGACATTCCCCGACGTTTTCCGAACTTCCCCGACCTTCCCTGAGCTTCCGTCACTGACCTTCCTTGACCTTACCTGACCTTCCTTGACGTTCATTGACCTTCCCTGACCTTCCCCGACCTTTTCCGAACTTCCCGACCTTCCTTGACCTTACCTGACCTTCCTTGACCTTACCTGACCTTCCTTGACCTTACCTGACCTTCCTTAACCTTGCCTTACATGACCTTCCTTGACCTTCCCTGACCTTGCCTTCCCTGACCTTCCCCGACCTTCCATTCCCTGACCTTCCCTGATTTCCCTTCCCTTCCCTTCCCTTCCCTTCCCTTCCCTTCCCTTCCCTTCCCTTCCCTTCCCTTCCCTTCCGTTCCCTTCCCATCCCTTGCCTTCCCTTCCCTGACCTTCCCCGACCTTCCCTGACCTTCCTGTCACTGATCTTCCTTAACCTTACCTGACCTTCCTTGACCTTCCCTGACCTTCCTTGACCTTACCTGACCTTCCTTGACCTTCACTGACCTTCCCTTCCCTGACTTTCCCTTCCCTTCCCTTCCCTTTCCCGACCTTCCCCAACCTTCCCTTCCGTTCCCCGACCTTCCCAGACCTTCCCGTCACTGCCCTTCCTTGACCTTCCTTTCCCTTCCCTTCCCTTCCCCTTCCCTTCCCTTCCCTTCCCTTCCCTTCCCTTCCCTTCCCTTCCCTTCCCTTCCTTCCCTTCCCTTCCTTCCTTCCCTTCCCTTCCCTTCCCTTCCCGTCCCTGACCTTCCCCGACCTTCCCTGACCTTCCCGTCACTGACCTTCCTTGACCTTACCTGACCTTCCTTGACCTTACCTGACCTTCCTTGACCTTCCTTGACCTTTCCTGACCTTCCCTGACCTTGCCTTCCCTGACCTTCCCCGACCTTCCATTCCCTGACCTTCCCTGATTTCCCTTCCCTTCCCTTCCCTGACCTTCCCCGACGTTTTCCGAACTTCCCCGACCTTCCCTGAGCTTCCCGTCACTGACCTTCCTTTACCTTACCTGACCTTCCTTGACGTTCATTGACCTTCCCTGACCTTCCCCGACCTTTTCCCGAACTTCCCCGACCTTCCTTGACCTTACCTGACCTTCCTTGACCTTACCTGACCTTCCTTGACCTTACCTGACCTTCCTTAACCTTGACTTACATGACCTTCCTTGACCTTCCCTGACCTTGCCTTCCCTGACCTTCCCCGACCTTCCATTCCCTGACCTTCCCTGATTTCCTTCCCTTCCCTTCCCTTCCCTTCCCTTCCCTTCCCTTCCCTTCCCTTCCCTTCCCTTCCCTTCCCTTCCCTTCCCTTCCCTTCCCTTCCCCGACCTTCCCCGACCTTCCCCGACCTTCCCCGACCTTCCCGTCACTGACCTTCCTTGACCTTCCCTGACCTTCCCTTCCCTTCACTTCCCTGATCTTGCCTTCCCTGACCTTCCCCGACCTTCCCTGACCTTCCTGTCACTGACCTTCCTTGACTTTCCCTTCCCTTCCCTTCCCTTCCCTTCCCTTCCCTTCCCTTCCCTTCCCTTCCCTTCCCTTCCCTTCCCTTCCCTTCCCTTCCCTTCCCTTCCCTTCCCGTCCCTGACCTTCCCCGACCTTCCCTGACCTTCCCGTCACTGACCTTCCTTGACCTTACCTGACCTTCCTTGACCTTACGTGACCTTCCTTGACCTTCCTTGACCTTTCCTGACCTTCCCTGACCTTGCCTTCCCTGACCTTCCCCGACCTTCCATTCCCTGACCTTCCCTGATTTCCCTTCCCTTCCCTTCCCTGACCTTCCCCGACGTTTTCCGAACTTCCCCGACCTTCCCTGAGCTTCCCGTCACTGACCTTCCTTGACCTTACCTGACCTTCCTTGACGTTCATTGACCTTCCCTGACCTTCCCCGACCTTTTCCGAACTTCCCCGACCTTCCTTGACCTTACCTGACCTTCCTTGACCTTACCTGACCTTCCTTGACCTTACCTGACCTTCCTTAACCTTGCCTTACATGACCTTCCTTGACCTTCCCTGACCTTGCCTTCCCTGACCTTCCCGACCTTCCATTCCCTGACCTTCCCTGATTTCCCTTCCCTTCCCTTCCCTTCCCTTCCCTTCCCTTCCCTTCCCTTCCCTTCCCTTCCCTTCCCTTCCCTTCCCTTCCGTTCCCTTCCCATCCCTTGCCTTCCCTTCCCTGACCTTCCCCGACCTTCCCTGACCTTCCTGTCACTGATCTTCCTTAACCTTACCTGACCTTCCTTGACCTTCCCTGACCTTCCTTGACCTTACCTGACCTTCCTTGACCTTCACTGACCTTCCCTTCCCTGACTTTCCCTTCCCTTCCCTTCCCTTTCCCGACCTTCCCCAACCTTCCCTTCCGTTCCCCGACCTTCCCAGACCTTCCCGTCACTGCCCTTCCTTGACCTTCCTTTCCCTTCCCTTCCCTTCCCTTCCCTTCCCTTCCCTTCCCTTCCCTTCCCTTCCCTTCCCTTCCCTTCCCTTCCCTTCCCTTCCCTTCCCTTCCCTTCCCTTCCCTTCCCTTCCCTTCCCTTCCCTTCCCTTCCCTTCCCTTCCCTTCCCTTCCCATCCCTGACCTTCCCCGACCTTCCCTGACCTTCCCGTCACTGACCTTCCTTGACCTTACCTGACCTTCCTTGACCTTACCTGACCTTCCTTGACCTTCCTTGACCTTTCCCTGACCTTCCCTGACCTTGCCTTCCCTGACCTTCCCCGACCTTCCATTCCCTGACCTTCCCTGATTTCCCTTCCCTTCCCTTCCCTGACCTTCCCCGACGTTTTCCGAACTTCCCCGACCTTCCCTGAGCTTCCCGTCACTGACCTTCCTTTACCTTACCTGACCTTCCTTGACGTTCATTGACCTTCCCTGACCTTCCCCGACCTTTTCCGAACTTCCCCGACCTTCCTTGACCTTACCTGACCTTCCTTGACCTTACCTGACCTTCCTTGACCTTACCTGACCTTCCTTAACCTTGACTTACATGACCTTCCTTGACCTTCCCTGACCTTGCCTTCCCTGACCTTCCCCGACCTTCCATTCCCTGACCTTCCCTGATTTCCCTTCCCTTCCCTTCCCTTCCCTTCCCTTCCCTTCCCTTCCCTTCCCTTCCCTTCCCTTCCCTTCCCTTCCCTTCCCTTCCCTTCCCTTCCCCGACCTTCCCCGACCTTCCCCGACCTTCCCCGACCTTCCCGTCACTGACCTTCCTTGACCTTCCCTGACCTTCCCTTCCCTTCACTTCCCTGATCTTGCCTTCCCTGACCTTCCCCGACCTTCCCTGACCTTCCTGTCACTGACCTTCCTTGACTTTCCCTTCCCTTCCCTTCCCTTCCCTTCCCTTCCCTTCCCTTCCCTTCCCTTCCCTTCCCTTCCCTTCCCTTCCCTTCCCTTCCCTTCCCTTCCCTTCCCTTCCCTTCCCTTCCCTTCCCTTCCCTTCCCTTCCTTCCCTTCCCTTCCCTTCCCTCCCCTTCCCTTCCCTTCCCTTCCCTTCCCTTCCCTTCCCCGACGTTGCCGTCACTGCCCTTCCTTGACCTTCCCTTCCCTTCCCTTCCCTTCCCTTCCCTTCCCTTCCCTTCCCTTCCCATCCCTTCCCTGACCTTCCCCGACCTTCCCTTCCCTTCCCAACCTTCCCCGACCTTCCCGTCACTGACCTTCCTTGACTTTTCCCTTCCCTTCCCTTCCCTTCCCTTCCCTTCCCTTCCCTTCCCTTCCCTTCCCTTCCCTTCCTTCCCTTCCCTTCCCTTCCCTTCCCTTCCCTTCCCTTCCCTTCCCTTCCCTTCCTTCCCTTCCCTTCCCTTCCCTTCCCATCCCTTGCCTTCCCTTCCCTGACCTTCCCCGACCTTCCCTGACCTTCCTGTCACTGATCTTCCTTAACCTTACCTGACCTTCCTTGACCTTCCCTGACCTTCCTTGACCTTACCTGACCTTCCTTGACCTTCACTGACCTTCCCTTCCCTGACTTTCCCTTCCCTTCCCTTCCCTTTCCCGACCTTCCCCAACCTTCCCTTCCGTTCCCCGACCTTCCCAGACCTTCCCGTCACTGCCCTTCCTTGACCTTCCTTTCCCTTCCCTTCCCTTCCCTTCCCTTCCCTTCCCTTCCCTTCCCTTCCCTTCCTTCCCTTCCCTTCCCTTCCCTTCCCTTCCCTTCCCTTCCCTTCCCTTCCCTTCCCTTCCCTTCCCTTCCCTTCCCTTCCCTTCCCTTCCCGTCCCTGACCTTCCCCGACCTTCCCTGACCTTCCCGTCACTGACCTTCCTTGACCTTCCTTGACCTTTCCTGACCTTCCCTGACCTTGCCTTCCCTGACCTTCCCCGACCTTCCATTCCCTGACCTTCCCTGATTTCCCTTCCCTTCCCTTCCCTGACCTTCCCCGACGTTTTCCGAACTTCCCCGACCTTCCCTGAGCTTCCCGTCACTGACCTTCCTTGACCTTACCTGACCTTCCTTGACGTTCATTGACCTTCCCTGACCTTCCCCGACCTTTTCCGAACTTCCCCGACCTTCCTTGACCTTACCTGACCTTCCTTGACCTTCCTTGACCTTCCTTGACCTTTCCTGACCTTCCCTGACCTTGCCTTCCCTGACCTTCCCCGACCTTCCATTCCCTGACCTTCCCTGATTTCCCTTCCCTTCCCTTCCCTTCCCTTCCCTTCCCTTCCCTTCCCTTCCCTTCCCTTCCCTTCCCTTCCCTTCCCTTCCCTTCCCTTCCCTTCCCTTCCCTTCCCTTCCCCGACCTTCCCCGACCTTCCCCGACCTTCCCGTCACTGACCTTCCTTGACCTTCCCTGACCTTCCCTTCCCTTCACTTCCCTGATCTTGCCTTCCCTGACCTTCCCCGACCTTCCCTGACCTTCCTGTCACTGACCTTCCTTGACTTTCCCTTCCCTTCCCTTCCCTTCCCTTCCCTTCCCTTCCCTTCCCTTCCCTTCCCTTCCCTTCCCTTCCCTTCCCTTCCCTTCCCTTCCCTTCCCTTCCCTTCCCTTCCCTTCCCTTCCCTTCCCTTCCCTTCCCTTCCCTTCCCTCCCCTTCCCTTCCCTTCCCTTCCCTTCCCTTCCCCGACGTTGCCGTCACTGCCCTTCCTTGACCTTCCCTTCCCTTCCCTTCCCTTCCCTTCCCTTCCCTTCCCTTCCCTTCCCTTCCCTTCCCTTCCCATCCCTTCCCTGACCTTCCCCGACCTTCCCTTCCCTTCCCCAACCTTCCCCGACCTTCCCGTCACTGACCTTCCTTGACTGTCCCTTCCCTTCCCTTCCCTTCCCTTCCCTTCCCTTCCCTTCCCTTCCCTTCCCTTCCCTTCCCTTCCCTTCCCTTCCCTTCCCTTCCCTTCCCTTCCCTTCCCTTCCCTTCCCTTCCCATCCCTTGCCTTCCCTTCCCTGACCTTCCCCGACCTTCCCTGACCTTCCTGTCACTGATCTTCCTTAACCTTACCTGACCTTCCTTGACCTTCCCTGACCTTCCTTGACCTTACCTGACCTTCCTTGACCTTCACTGACCTTCCCTTCCCTGACTTTCCCTTCCCTTCCCTTCCCTTTCCCGACCTTCCCCAACCTTCCCTTCCGTTCCCCGACCTTCCCAGACCTTCCCGTCACTGCCCTTCCTTGACCTTCCTTTCCCTTCCTTCCCTTCCCTTCCCTTCCCTTCCCTTCCCTTCCCTTCCCTTCCCTTCCCTTCCCTTCCCTTCCCTTCCCTTCCCTTCCCTTCCCTTCCCTTCCCTTCCCTTCCCTTCCCTTCCCTTCCCTTCCCTTCCCTTCCCGTCCCTGACCTTCCCCGACCTTCCCTGACCTTCCCGTCACTGACCTTCCTTGACCTTCCTTGACCTTTCCTGACCTTCCCTGACCTTGCCTTCCCTGACCTTCCCCGACCTTCCATTCCCTGACCTTCCCTGATTTCCCTTCCCTTCCCTTCCCTGACCTTCCCCGACGTTTTCCCGAACTTCCCCGACCTTCCCTGAGCTTCCCGTCACTGACCTTCCTTGACCTTACCTGACCTTCCTTGACGTTCATTGACCTTCCCTGACCTTCCCCGACCTTTTCCGAACTTCCCCGACCTTCCTTGACCTTACCTGACCTTCCTTGACCTTACCTGACCTTCCTTGACCTTACCTGACCTTCCTTAACCTTGCCTTACATGACCTTCCTTGACCTTCCCTGACCTTGCCTTCCCTGACCTTCCCCGACCTTCCATTCCCTGACCTTCCCTGATTTCCCTTCCCTTCCCTTCCCTTCCCTTCCCTTCCCTTCCCTTCCCTTCCCTTCCCTTCCCTTCCCTTCCCTTCCCTTCCCTTCCCTTCCCTTCCCTTCCCTTCCCTTCCCTTCCCATCCCTTGCCTTCCCTTCCCTGACCTTCCCCGACCTTCCCTGACCTTCCTGTCAATGATCTTCCTTAACCTTACCTGACCTTCCTTGACCTTCCCTGACCTTCCTTGACCTTACCTGACCTTCCTTGACCTTCACTGACCTTCCCTTACCTGACTTTCCCTTCCCTTCCCTTCCCTTTCCCGACCTTCCCCAACCTTCCCTTCCATTCCCCGACCTTCCCAGACCTTCCCGTCACTGCCCTTCCTTGACCTTCCTTTCCCTTCCCTTCCCTTCCCTTCCCTTCCCTTCCCTTCCCTTCCCTTCCCTTCCCTTCCCTTCCCTTCCCTTCCCTTCCCTTCCCTTCCCTTCCCTTCCCTTCCCTTCCCTTCCCTTCCCTTCCCTTCCCGTCCCTGACCTTCCCCGACCTTCCCTGACCTTCCCGTCACTGACCTTCCTTGACCTTACCTGACCTTCCTTGACCTTACCTGACCTTCCTTGACCTTCCTTGACCTTTCCTGACCTTCCCTGACCTTGCCTTCCCTGACCTTCCCCGACCTTCCATTCCCTGACCTTCCCTGATTTCCCTTCCCTTCCCTTCCCTGACCTTCCCCGACGTTTTCCGAACTTCCCCGACCTTCCCTGAGCTTCCCGTCACTGACCTTCCTTGACCTTACCTGACCTTCCTTGACGTTCATTGACCTTCCCTGACCTTCCCCGACCTTTTCCGAACTTCCCCGACCTTCCTTGACCTTACCTGACCTTCCTTGACCTTACCTGACCTTCCTTGACCTTACCTGACCTTCCTTAACCTTGCCTTACATGACCTTCCTTGACCTTCCCTGACCTTGCCTTCCCTGACCTTCCGCGACCTTCCATTCCCTGACCTTCCCTGATTTCCCTTCCCTTCCCTTCCCTTCCCTTCCCTTTCCCTTCCCTTCCCTTCCCTTCCCTTCCCTTCCGTTCCCTTCCCATCCCTTGCCTTCCCTTCCCTGACCTTCCCCGACCTTCCCTGACCTTCCTGTCACTGATCTTCCTTAACCTTACCTGACCTTCCTTGACCTTCCCTGACCTTCCTTGACCTTACCTGACCTTCCTTGACCTTCACTGACCTTCCCTTCCCTGACTTTCCCTTCCCTTCCCTTCCCTTTCCCGACCTTCCCCAACCTTCCCTTCCGTTCCCCGACCTTCCCAGACCTTCCCGTCACTGCCCTTCCTTGACCTTCCCTTCCCTTCCCTTCCCTTCCCTTCCCTTCCCTTCCCTTCCCTTCCCTTCCCTTCCCTTCCCTTCCCTTCCCTTCCCTTCCCTTCCCTTCCCTTCCCTTCCCTTCCCTTCCCATCCCTGACCTTCCCCGACCTTCCCTGACCTTCCCGTCACTGACCTTCCTTGACCTTACCTGACCTTCCTTGACCTTACCTGACCTTCCTTGACCTTCCTTGACCTTTCCTGACCTTCCCTGACCTTGCCTTCCCTGACCTTCCCCGACCTTCCATTCCGTGACCTTCCCTGATTTCCCTTCCCTTCCCTTCCCCTGACCTTCCCCGACGTTTCCGAACTTCCCCGACCTTCCCTGAGCTTCCCGTCACTGACCTTCCTTTACCTTACCTGACCTTCCTTGACGTTCATTGACCTTCCCTGACCTTCCCCGACCTTTTCCGAACTTCCCCGACCTTCCTTGACCTTACCTGACCTTCCTTGACCTTACCTGACCTTCCTTGACCTTACCTGACCTTCCTTAACCTTGACTTACATGACCTTCCTTGACCTTCCCTGACCTTGCCTTCCCTGACCTTCCCCGACCTTCCATTCCCTGACCTTCCCTGATTTCCCTTCCCTTCCCTTCCCTTCCCTTCCCTTCCCTTCCCTTCCCTTCCCTTCCCTTCCCTTCCCCGAGACCTTCCCCGACCTTCCCCGACCTTCCCCCGACCTTCCCGTCACTGACCTTCCCCGACCTTCCCTGACCTTCCTGTCACTGACCTTCCTTGACTTTCCCTTCCCTTCCCTTCCCTTCCCTTCCCTTCCCTTCCCTTCCCTTCCCTTCCCTTCCCTTCCCTTCCCTTCCCTTCCCTTCCCTTCCCTTCCCTTCCCTTCCCTTCCCTTCCCTTCCCTTCCCTTCCCTTCCCTTCCCTTCCCTTCCCTCCCCTTCCCTTCCCTTCCCTTCCCTTCCCTTCCCTTCCCCGACGTTGCCGTCACTGCCCTTCCTTGACCTTACCTTCCCTTCCCTTCCCTTCCCTTCCCTTCCCTTCCCTTCCCTTCCCATCCCTTCCCTGACCTTCCCCGACCTTCCCTTCCCTTCCCCAACCTTCCCCGACCTTCCCGTCACTGACCTTCCTTGACTTTCCCTTCCCTTCCCTTCCCTTCCCTTCCCTTCCCTTCCCTTCCCTTCCCTTCCCTTCCCTTCCCTTCCCTTCCCTTCCCTTCCCTTCCCTTCCCTTCCCTTCCCTTCCCTTCCCTTCCCTTCCCTTCCCTTCCCATCCCTTGCCTTCCCTTCCCTGACCTTCCCCGACCTTCCCTGACCTTCCTGTCACTGATCTTCCTTAACCTTACCTGACCTTCCTTGACCTTCCCTGACCTTCCTTGACCTTACCTGACCTTCCTTGACCTTCACTGACCTTCCCTTCCCTGACTTTCCCTTCCCTTCCCTTCCCTTTCCCGAGCTTCCCCAACCTTCCCTTCCGTTCCCCGACCTTCCCAGACCTTCCCGTCACTGCCCTTCCTTGACCTTCCTTTCCCTTCCCTTCCCTTCCCTTCCCTTCCCTTCCCTTCCTTCCCTTCCCTTCCCTTCCTTCCCTTCCCTTCCCTTCCCTTCCCTTCCCTTCCCTTCCCTTCCCTTCCCTTCCCTTCCCTTCCCTTCCCTTCCCTTCCCTTCCCTTCCCTTCCCGTCCCTGACCTTCCCCGACCTTCCCTGACCTTCCCGTCACTGACCTTCCTTGACCTTCCTTGACCTTTCCTGACCTTCCCTGACCTTGCCTTCCCTGACCTTCCCCGACCTTCCATTCCCTGACCTTCCCTGATTTCCCTTCCCTTCCCTTCCCTGACCTTCCCCGACGTTTTCCGAACTTCCCCGACCTTCCCTGAGCTTCCCGTCACTGACCTTCCTTGACCTTACCTGACCTTCCTTGACGTTCATTGACCTTCCCTGACCTTCCCCGACCTTTTCCGAACTTCCCCGACCTTCCTTGACCTTACCTGACCTTCCTTGACCTTACCTGACCTTCCTTGACCTTACCTGACCTTCCTTAACCTTGCCTTACATGACCTTCCTTGACCTTCCCTGACCTTGCCTTTCCCTGACCTTCCCCGACCTTCCATTCCCTGACCTTCCCTGATTTCCCTTCCCTTCCCTTCCCTTCCCTTCCCTTCCCTTCCCTTCCCTTCCCTTCCCTTCCCTTCCCTTCCCCGACCTTCCCCGACCTTCCCCGACCTTCCCCGACCTTCCCGTCACTGACCTTCCTTGACCTTCCCTGACCTTCCCTTCCCTTCACTTCCCTGATCTTGCCTTCCCTGACCTTCCCCGACCTTCCCTGACCTTCCTGTCACTGACCTTCCTTGACTTTCCCTTCCCTTCCCTTCCCTTCCCTTCCCTTCCCTTCCCTTCCCTTCCCTTCCCTTCCCTTCCCTTCCCTTCCCTTCCCTTCCCTTCCCTTCCCTTCCCTTCCCTTCCCTTCCCTTCCCTTCCCTTCCCTTCCCTTCCCTTCCCTTCCCTTCCCTTCCCTCCCCTTCCCTTCCCTTCCCTTCCCTTCCCTTCCCCGACGTTGCCGTCACTGCCCTTCCTTGACCTTCCCTTCCCTTCCCTTCCCTTCCCTTCCCTTCCCTTCCCTTCCCTTCCCTTCCCTTCCCTTCCCTTCCCTTCCCTTCCCATCCCTTCCCTGACCTTCCCCGACCTTCCCTTCCCTTCCCCAAACTTCCCCGACCTTCCCGTCACTGACCTTCCTTGACTGTCCCTTCCCTTCCCTTCCCTTCCCTTCCCTTCCCTTCCCTTCCCTTCCCTTCCCTTCCCTTCCCTTCCCTTCCCTTCCCTTCCCTTCCCTTCCCTTCCCTTCCCTTCCCTTCCCTTCCCTTCCCTTCCCTTCCCTTCCCTTCCCTTCCCTTCCCTTCCTTTCCCTTCCCTTCCCTTCCCTTCCCTTCCCTTCCCCGACCTTCCCCGACCTTCCCCGACCTTCCCGTCACTGACCATCCTTGACCTTACCTGACGTTCCTTGACCTTACCTGACCTTCCTTTACCTTCCCTAACCTTCCCTTCCCTTCCCTGACGTTGCCTTCCCTGACATTCCCCGAACTTCTCTGACCTTCCAGTCAGTGACCTTCCTTGACCTTACCTGACCTTCCTTGACCTTCCTTGACCTTCCCTGACCTTCGGTGACATTGCCTTCCCTGACCTTCCCCGACCTTCCATTCCGTGACCTTCCCCGATTTCCCTTCCTTTCCCTTCCCTTCCCTGACTTTCCCCGAACTTATCAGAGCTTCCTTGACCTTCCCTGACCTTCCCGTCACTGACCTTCCTTGACCTTACCTGACCTTCCTTGACATTACCTGACCTTCCTTGACCTTGCCTTACAT
>NW_027472125.1:0-119210 GCF_965638725.1 Aptenodytes patagonicus | reverse complement strand
GCCTCGCCCCGGCACCCCTATAAAAAGCGGGGGTGGGGGGCCAGAGCCAACCCGCGGCAGGGCAGGGCGGCTGGCCACCCCACTCGGCCAGTCCCAGCATGGCTCGGTCCCGGCGCAGCGAGACCCGCAGCAGGAGCCGGCGCGCCGCCGCAGCCCGGGCCACTACCAGAGCCGCCCTCGCCGCCGGTATGGGAGGAGCCGCCGCCGGCCTGCGGCACGCAGCCGCAGGCATACAAGGAGCCGGCGGCAGCGTGGGGGACACAGGCTTCGCCGCTGAGTAGACCCCAGCACTGGGCGTCTGCGGAGCCAGTGTCCCCGAGACCCCCGGCCGCCGCACCGCCGCGGCCCTGGCTCCATCAATAAAGCTGGAATGATCGCATGAAGGGTGTGTGTGTCCCTGGTGTCCCTGTGCGCCGGCTGCGTGTCCCCTGGTGTCGTGTCCCATGGGTGGGCGTCCGTGTCTGCTTGAGGGGGGGGGGGGCGGGGGGCCGGGTTGTCCGATGGGTACGCATGTCCAGGACCAGCACACGTCTCCAGGGATGGAGATGCCCCAGCCTGACGGCTCCTGTGCTGGCTCTGACCCCCATCTCCACGTCCCCAACCCGTCTCCACGTCCCCAGCCCATCTCCATGCCTCCCGGGCACTAGTGCCCTCCCCAAGGGAGCCGTGGGTGGCCCTGCGGCATCCCCAGGGATTTCGGGGCCGTGAAGGCACCCAAGGGTGGCCCTGAGCAGGCGGGCAGGTGCCACCTGCCAGCGATGCCCCCACCACTCGGGACAAGGAGCCTGGCCCTTCTCGTGGTGCCGGGGGAGCCGCCTGCCGCAGTGCCCCAGGAGGGAGGGGCTGCAGCCCTTTCGTTCACTTTCGTTCACTCTTGTTGATCACTTTGAAGAGAGGCCTTCTGAGGAGTCGGGTGGGAATCAGGAGCTCCCTGCTACAGGTCCCCAGCAGGGCACCGGCACTGTCCCCATGTGCCGGGACACGGGCGCTGTCCCCACTGTCCCTGCCTGCCCTGTGGCCCCTCTGACCTCACAAGAGCCGGCAGCAGCGGGTGCCGGCAGAGCCCCGGGACGGGCCGAGCGCGGTGCCTGCGGGGGGCTGCCTCGGTGATGGCTGGTCAGCGTAAGAGGTGGGTGGGGGCAGCCCTGGCCCCCCCCTGGGGAAATGAGCCCGGGGACCGTCCAAAGGGGCTGTGACCCCGCAGGGCTGGCCATGCTGCTGCCTTGCGCAGCCCCGGGCGGGCTGGGGACCCAGCCCTGTCTCTGCTTCTCCCAGGCACAGCAAGTGCCCTGCAGTGAGCCGGCAGCGAGCGGCATCCGGCGCCGGCAGCATGCACGCCGCCCTCCAGAGCTTCCTCCGGCTGCTCCGCAGCTTCCTCTCCTTCGGCCTCACGGCGGCATTCGGCGACCTCCTGCTCCGCTCCACCCTCCTCTTCCTTTTCGTCCTGCTCCTGCCCCTCTTTGTGCTGCAGGACCAGGTGCTGCCGGTCCTGCTCGTCCTCGGGAGAGCCCTGCTCCCCGTCGCCGGCATCTTCCTCACCCGCCTGCTGCCGGCCCTGGCCGCCTTCCTCGCCGCGCTCTTCCCGCCCGTCCTCCTCTTCCTGCTGGTGCTGCTGGCCAAAGCTGAGCCCGTCAGCGACAGTGGCACCGCCTCAGGGAGAAGGTGTTTGAGAAGATGTGAGAGAAACAGCCCTGCAGACCCCCAGGGCAGGGGAGAAGGAGGGGAGGAGGTGCTCCGGGCACCGGAGCAGAGATTCCCCTGCCGCTCCTGGGGAGGACCATGGTGACGCAGGCTCTCACCCTGCAGCCCGTGGAGGTCCACGGTGGAGCAGATATCCACCTGCAGCCCGTGGAGGACCCCACTGCGGTGCAGGGGATTGCGCCCAAAGGAGGCTGCGACCCCGTGGGAAGCCCGCGCTGGAGCAGGCTCCTGGCAGGACTTGCGGCCCTGTGCAGAGGAGCCGCGCTGGAGCAGCTTTGCTGGCAGGACTTGCGACCCTGTGGGGGGACCCACGCTGGAGCAGTCTGTTCCTGAAGGACTGCGCCCCCTGGGAAGGACCCACGCTGGAGCAGTTGGTGGAGGACTGTCTCCCGTGGGAGGGACCCCACGCTGGAGCGGGGCAAGAGCGTGAGGAGGACGGAGTGGCAGAGACAACGCGCAATGAACTGGCCGCAAGCCCCATTCCCCGTCCCCCTGCGCCACTCAGGCGGAGGAGGTGGAGAATTCGGGAGGAAGTTTGAGCCTGGGAAGAAGGCAGGGGTGGGGGGAAGGGGTTTATAGGTGTGTTCTTCTTTCTCATTATCCTACGTCCTTGTTAACTGGCAATAAATTAATTTAATTTCCCCGGGTCGAGCCTGTTTTGCCCGTGATGGTACTTGCTGAGTGATCTCCCTGCCCTTCTCTCCACCCACGAGCCTTTTGTCGTGTTTTCTCCCCCTTGCCCAGCTGAGGAGGGCAGTGACGGAGCGGCTGGGTGGGCACCAGAGCCCAGCCAAGGTCAACCCACCGCCGCGTCTTCAGCGGCTGCGCCGGAGCCCTCGGCATCACCCTCCGGTCACGGTGGTGCACATCGTCCCCCGCCCCTCCCCGCCCCCTGCCCCCTGCCCGGTGGGGGCAGCAGACCCCGGTTCGGAGCGTGGCTGGGAGCGGCCCCTGCCCGGCACAGAGCCCTGTGTGTGCCTGGGCTGCGTGTCCGGGGCTCCTTTCCGGGCTCCATCCTGGGGCTCCATCGCGGGGGGTCCATCCCGGGGACCCCTGTAGGGACAGCCCATCCCCAGGTGACGGTGACGCGGGCGGGGGCATGGGCAGGACTCGGCTCAGCCCCCCGTCCCCGAGCCCCCAGCCCCAGCGCTGACGGCCCTTGTGCAGCCCATGGGGGCCCCCGGTCCCACATCCCCGGGCCTGGCGGGGACCCCTCTCCTGTGACGGGCTCAGGCACCGGGGGCCGGGGCAGGGCTGGGCGCGGGGGTCACCCCAGGCAGGGCAGGGGGACGGGGCGGAGCTAGGGAGCGAGTGGGCGGGGGTTGGCGGCGCCAGGAAGGCTGGAGGCGATGGTGCGGGGTGACATGCGGGGCCTTTAATGACAGACGTGTCCTGGGAGCCTGGCGGACCACGGTGGGGGCGGGTGACGACGGTGCCCATGGGTGTCCCCGGGGTGCAGCTGTGGCCAGGCTCACGGGACCCTCCTGCTGTAGTAGATGTTCCTGGCTATGACACCTGGGGGAGAAGTGATGATGAGCGGCTGCGCCCGTCACCGCTCCCAGCCCCGGCTGCGGGGACCGAGAGCTGGGAGCCCTCGGCCGTGGGGCCAGCTGGCACCACCGCCACCGCCACCGGCACCAGCACCGGCACCGGCACCTCTGCCCCTGTGCCGCCTTCTCCCGCCACGCTGCCTGCGCTGCCAGCCGGCCTGGGGGCTCCTCTTGCGTCTCCTGTGCCGGGGCGGTGACAAGCGGACCCACCGGCACATGCTGGTGGTGACACGGGGCTGGTGGTGATGCTGGGCAGCCGCCCTCCTCCTGCGGGCCTGGGCCGGCCCGTAGCCATGGAGCCTGTGTGCAGCCGGGCGGCACCGTGGGGACATTGTGATGCCGCTGGTGATGTTGGCCGTGTAACACGCCTCTGTCACAAAGGGCCTCGCCCCGGCACCCCTATAAAAGCGGGGTGGGGGGCCAGAGCCAACCCGCGGCAGGGCAGGGCGGCTGGCCACCCCACTCGGCCAGTCCCAGCATGGCTCGGTCCCGGCGCAGCGAGACCCGCAGCAGGAGCCGGCGCCGCCGCCGCAGCCCGGGCCACTACCAGAGCCGCCCTCGCCGCCGGTATGGGAGGAGCCGCCGCCGGCCTGCGGCACGCAGCCGCAGGCATACAAGGAGCCGGCGGCAGCGTGGGGGACACAGGCTTCGCCGCTGAGTAGACCCCAGCACTGGGCGTCTGCGGAGCCAGTGTCCCCGAGACCCCCGGCCGCCGCACCGCCGCGGCCCTGGCTCCATCAATAAAGCTGGAATGATCGCATGAAGGGTGTGTGTGTCCCTGGTGTCCCTGTGCGCCGGCTGCGTGTCCCCTGGTGTCGTGTCCCATGGGTGGGCGTCCGTGTCTGCTTGAGGGGGGGGGGGGCGGGGGGCCGGGTGTCCGATGGGTACGCATGTCCAGGACCAGCACACGTCTCCAGGGATGGAGATGCCCCAGCCTGACGGCTCCTGTGCTGGCTCTGACCCCCATCTCCACGTCCCCACCCGTCTCCACGTCCCCAGCCCATCTCCATGCCTCCCGGGCACTAGTGCCCTCCCCAAGGGAGCCGTGGGTGGCCCTGCGGCATCCCCAGGGATTTCGGGGCCGTGAAGGCACCCAAGGGTGGCCCTGAGCAGGCGGGCAGGTGCCACCTGCCAGCGATGCCCCCACCACTCGGGACAAGGAGCCTGGCCCTTCTCGTGGTGCCGGGGGAGCCGCCTGCCGCAGTGCCCCAGGAGGGAGGGGCTGCAGCCCCTTTCGTTCACTTTCGTTCACTCTTGTTGATCACTTTGAAGAGAGGCCTTCTGAGGAGTCGGGTGGGAATCAGGAGCTCCCTGCTACAGGTCCCCAGCAGGGCACCGGCACTGTCCCCATGTGCCGGGACACGGGCGCTGTCCCCACTGTCCCTGCCTGCCCTGTGGCCCCTCTGACCTCACAAGAGCCGGCAGCAGCGGGTGCCGGCAGAGCCCCGGGACGGGCCGAGCGCGGTGCCTGCGGGGGGCTGCCTCGGTGATGGCTGGTCAGCGTAAGAGGTGGGTGTGGGCAGCCCTGGCCCCCCCCTGGGGAAATGAGCCCGGGGACCGTCCCAAAGGGGCTGTGACCCCGCAGGGCTGGCCATGCTGCTGCCTTGCGCAGCCCCGGGCGGGGCTGGGGACCCAGCCCTGTCTCTGCTTCTCCCAGGCACAGCAAGTGCCCTGCAGTGAGCCGGCAGCGAGCGGCATCCGGCGCCGGCAGCATGCACGCCGCCCTCCAGAGCTTCCTCCGGCTGCTCCGCAGCTTCCTCTCCTTCGGCCTCACGGCGGCATTCGGCGACCTCCTGCTCCGCTCCACCCTCCTCTTCCTTTTCGTCCTGCTCCTGCCCCTCTTTGTGCTGCAGGACCAGGTGCTGCCGGGTCCTGCTCGTCCTCGGGAGAGCCCTGCTCCCCGTCGCCGGCATCTTCCTCACCCGCCTGCTGCCGGCCCTGGCCGCCTTCCTCGCCGCGCTCTTCCCGCCCGTCCTCCTCTTCCTGCTGGTGCTGCTGGCCAAAGCTGAGCCCGTCAGCGACAGTGGCACCGCCTCAGGGAGAAGGTGTTTGAGAAGATGTGAGAGAAACAGCCCTGCAGACCCCCAGGGCAGGGGAGAAGGAGGGGAGGAGGTGCTCCGGGCACCGGAGCAGAGATTCCCCTGCCGCTCCTGGGGAGGACCATGGTGACGCAGGCTCTCACCCTGCAGCCCGTGGAGGTCCACGGTGGAGCAGATATCCACCTGCAGCCCGTGGAGGACCCCACTGCGGTGCAGGGGATTGCGCCCAAAGGAGGCTGCGACCCCGTGGGAAGCCCGCGCTGGAGCAGGCTCCTGGCAGGACTTGCGGCCCTGTGCAGAGGAGCCCGCGCTGGGAGCAGCTTTGCTGGCAGGACTTGCGACCCTGTGGGGGGACCCACGCTGGAGCAGTCTGTTCCTGAAGGACTGCGCCCCCTGGGAAGGACCCACGCTGGAGCAGTTGGTGGAGGACTGTCTCCCGTGGGAGGGACCCCACGCTGGAGCGGGGCAAGAGCGTGAGGAGGACGGAGTGGCAGAGACAACGCGCAATGAACTGGCCGCAAGCCCCATTCCCCGTCCCCCTGCGCCACTCAGGCGGAGGAGGTGGAGAATTCGGGAGGGAAGTTGAGCCTGGGAAGAAGGCAGGGGTGGGGGGAAGGGGTTTATAGGTGTGTTCTTCTTTCTCATTATCCTACGTCCTTGTTAACTGGCAATAAATTAATTTAATTTCCCCGGGTCGAGCCTGTTTTGCCCGTGATGGTACTTGCTGAGTGATCTCCCTGCCCTTCTCTCCACCCACGAGCCTTTTGTCGTGTTTTCTCCCCCTTGCCCAGCTGAGGAGGGCAGTGACGGAGCGGCTGGGTGGGCACCAGAGCCCAGCCAAGGTCAACCCACCGCCGCGTCTTCAGCGGCTGCGCCGGAGCCCTCGGCATCACCCTCCGGTCACGGTGGTGCACATCGTCCCCCGCCCCTCCCCGCCCCCTGCCCCCTGCCCGGTGGGGGCAGCAGACCCGGTTCGGAGCGTGGCTGGGAGCGGCCCCCTGCCCGGCACAGAGCCCTGTGTGTGCCTGGGCTGCGTGTCCGGGGCTCCTTTCCGGGCTCCATCCTGGGGCTCCATCGCGGGGGTCCATCCCGGGGACCCCTGTAGGGACAGCCCATCCCCAGGTGACGGTGACGCGGGCGGGGGCATGGGCAGGACTCGGCTCAGCCCCCCGTCCCCGAGCCCCCAGCCCCAGCGCTGACGGCCCTTGTGCAGCCCATGGGGCCCCCGGTCCCACATCCCCGGGCCTGGCGGGGACCCCTCTCCTGTGACGGGGCTCAGGCACCGGGGGCCGGGGGCAGGGCTGGGCGCGGGGGTCACCCCAGGCAGGGCAGGGGGACGGGGCGGAGCTAGGGAGCGAGTGGGCGGGGGTTGGCGGCGCCAGGAAGGCTGGAGGCGATGGTGCGGGGTGACATGCGGGGCCTTTAATGACAGACGTGTCCCTGGGAGCCTGGCGGACCACGGTGGGGGCGGGTGACGACGGTGCCCATGGGTGTCCCCGGGGTGCAGCTGTGGCCAGGCTCACGGGACCCTCCTGCTGTAGTAGATGTTCCTGGCTATGACACCTGGGGGAGAAGTGATGATGAGCGGCTGCGCCCGTCACCGCTCCCAGCCCCGGCTGCGGGGACCGAGAGCTGGGAGCCCTCGGCCGTGGGGCCAGCTGGCACCACCGCCACCGCCACCGGCACCAGCACCGGCACCGGCACCTCTGCCCTGTGCCGCCTTCTCCCGCCACGCTGCCTGCGCTGCCAGCCGGCCTGGGGGCTCCTCTTGCGTCTCCTGTGCCGGGGCGGTGACAAGCGGACCCACCGGCACATGCTGGTGGTGACACGGGGCTGGTGGTGATGCTGGGCAGCCGCCCTCCTCCTGCGGGCCTGGGCCGGCCCGTAGCCATGGAGCCTGTGTGCAGCCGGGCGGCACCGTGGGGACATTGTGATGCCGCTGGTGATGTTGGCCGTGTAACACGCCTCTGTCACAAAGGGCCTCGCCCCGGCACCCCTATAAAAGCGGGGTGGGGGGCCAGAGCCAACCCGCGGCAGGGCAGGGCGGCTGGCCACCCCACTCGGCCAGTCCCAGCATGGCTCGGTCCCGGCGCAGCGAGACCCGCAGCAGGAGCCGGCGCCGCCGCCGCAGCCCGGGCCACTACCAGAGCCGCCCTCGCCGCCGGTATGGGAGGAGCCGCCGCCGGCCTGCGGCACGCAGCCGCAGGCATACAAGGAGCCGGCGGCAGCGTGGGGGACACAGGCTTCGCCGCTGAGTAGACCCCAGCACTGGGCGTCTGCGGAGCCAGTGTCCCCGAGACCCCCGGCCGCCGCACCGCCGCGGCCCTGGCTCCATCAATAAAGCTGGAATGATCGCATGAAGGGTGTGTGTGTCCCTGGTGTCCCTGTGCGCCGGCTGCGTGTCCCCTGGTGTCGTGTCCCATGGGTGGGCGTCCGTGTCTGCTTGAGGGGGGGGGGGGCGGGGGGCCGGGTTGTCCGATGGGTACGCATGTCCAGGACCAGCACACGTCTCCAGGGATGGAGATGCCCCAGCCTGACGGCTCCTGTGCTGGCTCTGACCCCCATCTCCACGTCCCCAACCCGTCTCCACGTCCCCAGCCCATCTCCATGCCTCCCGGGCACTAGTGCCCTCCCCAAGGGAGCCGTGGGTGGCCCTGCGGCATCCCCAGGGATTTCGGGGCCGTGAAGGCACCCAAGGGTGGCCCTGAGCAGGCGGGCAGGTGCCACCTGCCAGCGATGCCCCCACCACTCGGGACAAGGAGCCTGGCCCTTCTCGTGGTGCCGGGGGAGCCGCCTGCCGCAGTGCCCCAGGAGGGAGGGGCTGCAGCCCCTTTCGTTCACTTTCGTTCACTCTTGTTGATCACTTTGAAGAGAGGCCTTCTGAGGAGTCGGGTGGGAATCAGGAGCTCCCTGCTACAGGTCCCCAGCAGGGCACCGGCACTGTCCCCATGTGCCGGGACACGGGCGCTGTCCCCACTGTCCCTGCCTGCCCTGTGGCCCCTCTGACCTCACAAGAGCCGGCAGCAGCGGGTGCCGGCAGAGCCCCGGGACGGGCCGAGCGCGGTGCCTGCGGGGGGCTGCCTCGGTGATGGCTGGTCAGCGTAAGAGGTGGGTGGGGGCAGCCCTGGCCCCCCCCTGGGGAAATGAGCCCGGGGACCGTCCCAAAGGGGCTGTGACCCCGCAGGGCTGGCCATGCTGCTGCCTTGCGCAGCCCCGGGCGGGCTGGGGACCCAGCCCTGTCTCTGCTTCTCCCAGGCACAGCAAGTGCCCTGCAGTGAGCCGGCAGCGAGCGGCATCCGGCGCCGGCAGCATGCACGCCGCCCTCCAGAGCTTCCTCCGGCTGCTCCGCAGCTTCCTCTCCTTCGGCCTCACGGCGGCATTCGGCGACCTCCTGCTCCGCTCCACCCTCCTCTTCCTTTTCGTCCTGCTCCTGCCCCTCTTTGTGCTGCAGGACCAGGTGCTGCCGGTCCTGCTCGTCCTCGGGAGAGCCCTGCTCCCCGTCGCCGGCATCTTCCTCACCCGCCTGCTGCCGGCCCTGGCCGCCTTCCTCGCCGCGCTCTTCCCGCCCGTCCTCCTCTTCCTGCTGGTGCTGCTGGCCAAAGCTGAGCCCGTCAGCGACAGTGGCACCGCCTCAGGGAGAAGGTGTTTGAGAAGATGTGAGAGAAACAGCCCTGCAGACCCCCAGGGCAGGGGAGAAGGAGGGGAGGAGGTGCTCCGGGCACCGGAGCAGAGATTCCCCTGCCGCTCCTGGGGAGGACCATGGTGACGCAGGCTCTCACCCTGCAGCCCGTGGAGGTCCACGGTGGAGCAGATATCCACCTGCAGCCCGTGGAGGACCCCACTGCGGTGCAGGGGATTGCGCCCAAAGGAGGCTGCGACCCCGTGGGAAGCCCGCGCTGGAGCAGGCTCCTGGCAGGACTTGCGGCCCTGTGCAGAGGAGCCCGCGCTGGAGCAGCTTTGCTGGCAGGACTTGCGACCCTGTGGGGGGACCCACGCTGGAGCAGTCTGTTCCTGAAGGACTGCGCCCCCTGGGAAGGACCCACGCTGGAGCAGTTGGTGGAGGACTGTCTCCCGTGGGAGGGACCCCACGCTGGAGCGGGGCAAGAGCGTGAGGAGGACGGAGTGGCAGAGACAACGCGCAATGAACTGGCCGCAAGCCCCATTCCCCGTCCCCCTGCGCCACTCAGGCGGAGGAGGTGGAGAATTCGGGAGGGAAGTTGAGCCTGGGAAGAAGGCAGGGGTGGGGGGAAGGGGTTTATAGGTGTGTTCTTCTTTCTCATTATCCTACGTCCTTGTTAACTGGCAATAAATTAATTTAATTTCCCCGGGTCGAGCCTGTTTTGCCCGTGATGGTACTTGCTGAGTGATCTCCCTGCCCTTCTCTCCACCCACGAGCCTTTTGTCGTGTTTTCTCCCCCTTGCCCAGCTGAGGAGGGCAGTGACGGAGCGGCTGGGTGGGCACCAGAGCCCAGCCAAGGTCAACCCACCGCCGCGTCTTCAGCGGCTGCGCCGGAGCCCTCGGCATCACCCTCCGGTCACGGTGGTGCACATCGTCCCCCGCCCCTCCCCGCCCCCTGCCCCCTGCCCGGTGGGGGCAGCAGACCCCGGTTCGGAGCGTGGCTGGGAGCGGCCCCTGCCCGGCACAGAGCCCTGTGTGTGCCTGGGCTGCGTGTCCGGGGCTCCTTTCCGGGCTCCATCCTGGGGCTCCATCGCGGGGGGTCCATCCCGGGGACCCCTGTAGGGACAGCCCATCCCCAGGTGACGGTGACGCGGGCGGGGGCATGGGCAGGACTCGGCTCAGCCCCCCGTCCCCGAGCCCCCAGCCCCAGCGCTGACGGCCCTTGTGCAGCCCATGGGGCCCCCGGTCCCACATCCCCGGGCCTGGCGGGGACCCCTCTCCTGTGACGGGCTCAGGCACCGGGGGCCGGGGCAGGGGCTGGGCGCGGGGGTCACCCCAGGCAGGGCAGGGGGACGGGGCGGAGCTAGGGAGCGAGTGGGCGGGGGTTGGCGGCGCCAGGAAGGCTGGAGGCGATGGTGCGGGGTGACATGCGGGGCCTTTAATGACAGACGTGTCCCTGGGAGCCTGGCGGACCACGGTGGGGGCGGGTGACGACGGTGCCCATGGGTGTCCCCGGGGTGCAGCTGTGGCCAGGCTCACGGGACCCTCCTGCTGTAGTAGATGTTCCTGGCTATGACACCTGGGGGAGAAGTGATGATGAGCGGCTGCGCCCGTCACCGCTCCCAGCCCCGGCTGCGGGGACCGAGAGCTGGGAGCCCTCGGCCGTGGGGCCAGCTGGCACCACCGCCACCGCCACCGGCACCAGCACCGGCACCGGCACCTCTGCCCCTGTGCCGCCTTCTCCCGCCACGCTGCCTGCGCTGCCAGCCGGCCTGGGGGCTCCTCTTGCGTCTCCTGTGCCGGGGCGGTGACAAGCGGACCCACCGGCACATGCTGGTGGTGACACGGGGCTGGTGGTGATGCTGGGCAGCCGCCCTCCTCCTGCGGGCCTGGGCCGGCCCGTAGCCATGGAGCCTGTGTGCAGCCGGGCGGCACCGTGGGGACATTGTGATGCCGCTGGTGATGTTGGCCGTGTAACACGCCTCTGTCACAAAGGGCCTCGCCCCGGCACCCCTATAAAAGCGGGGTGGGGGGCCAGAGCCAACCCGCGGCAGGGCAGGGCGGCTGGCCACCCCACTCGGCCAGTCCCAGCATGGCTCGGTCCCGGCGCAGCGAGACCCGCAGCAGGAGCCGGCGCCGCCGCCGCAGCCCGGGCCACTACCAGAGCCGCCCTCGCCGCCGGTATGGGAGGAGCCGCCGCCGGCCTGCGGCACGCAGCCGCAGGCATACAAGGAGCCGGCGGCAGCGTGGGGGACACAGGCTTCGCCGCTGAGTAGACCCCAGCACTGGGCGTCTGCGGAGCCAGTGTCCCCGAGACCCCCGGCCGCCGCACCGCCGCGGCCCTGGCTCCATCAATAAAGCTGGAATGATCGCATGAAGGGTGTGTGTGTCCCTGGTGTCCCTGTGCGCCGGCTGCGTGTCCCCTGGTGTCGTGTCCCATGGGTGGGCGTCCGTGTCTGCTTGAGGGGGGGGGGGCGGGGGGCCGGGTTGTCCGATGGGTACGCATGTCCAGGACCAGCACACGTCTCCAGGGATGGAGATGCCCCAGCCTGACGGCTCCTGTGCTGGCTCTGACCCCCATCTCCACGTCCCCAACCCGTCTCCACGTCCCCAGCCCATCTCCATGCCTCCCGGGCACTAGTGCCCTCCCCAAGGGAGCCGTGGGTGGCCCTGCGGCATCCCCAGGGATTTCGGGGCCGTGAAGGCACCCAAGGGTGGCCCTGAGCAGGCGGGCAGGTGCCACCTGCCAGCGATGCCCCCACCACTCGGGACAAGGAGCCTGGCCCTTCTCGTGGTGCCGGGGGAGCCGCCTGCCGCAGTGCCCCAGGAGGGAGGGGCTGCAGCCCCTTTCGTTCACTTTCGTTCACTCTTGTTGATCACTTTGAAGAGAGGCCTTCTGAGGAGTCGGGTGGGAATCAGGAGCTCCCTGCTACAGGTCCCCAGCAGGGCACCGGCACTGTCCCCATGTGCCGGGACACGGGCGCTGTCCCCACTGTCCCTGCCTGCCCTGTGGCCCCTCTGACCTCACAAGAGCCGGCAGCAGCGGGTGCCGGCAGAGCCCCGGGACGGGCCGAGCGCGGTGCCTGCGGGGGGCTGCCTCGGTGATGGCTGGTCAGCGTAAGAGGTGGGTGTGGGCAGCCCTGGCCCCCCCCTGGGGAAATGAGCCCGGGGACCGTCCCAAAGGGGCTGTGACCCCGCAGGGCTGGCCATGCTGCTGCCTTGCGCAGCCCCGGGCGGGCTGGGGACCCAGCCCTGTCTCTGCTTCTCCCAGGCACAGCAAGTGCCCTGCAGTGAGCCGGCAGCGAGCGGCATCCGGCGCCGGCAGCATGCACGCCGCCCTCCAGAGCTTCCTCCGGCTGCTCCGCAGCTTCCTCTCCTTCGGCCTCACGGCGGCATTCGGCGACCTCCTGCTCCGCTCCACCCTCCTCTTCCTTTTCGTCCTGCTCCTGCCCCTCTTTGTGCTGCAGGACCAGGTGCTGCCGGTCCTGCTCGTCCTCGGGAGAGCCCTGCTCCCCGTCGCCGGCATCTTCCTCACCCGCCTGCTGCCGGCCCTGGCCGCCTTCCTCGCCGCGCTCTTCCCGCCCGTCCTCCTCTTCCTGCTGGTGCTGCTGGCCAAAGCTGAGCCCGTCAGCGACAGTGGCACCGCCTCAGGGAGAAGGTGTTTGAGAAGATGTGAGAGAAACAGCCCTGCAGACCCCCAGGGCAGGGGAGAAGGAGGGGAGGAGGTGCTCCGGGCACCGGAGCAGAGATTCCCCTGCCGCTCCTGGGGAGGACCATGGTGACGCAGGCTCTCACCCTGCAGCCCGTGGAGGTCCACGGTGGAGCAGATATCCACCTGCAGCCCGTGGAGGACCCCACTGCGGTGCAGGGGATTGCGCCCAAAGGAGGCTGCGACCCCGTGGGAAGCCCGCGCTGGAGCAGGCTCCTGGCAGGACTTGCGGCCCTGTGCAGAGGAGCCCGCGCTGGAGCAGCTTTGCTGGCAGGACTTGCGACCCTGTGGGGGGACCCACGCTGGAGCAGTCTGTTCCTGAAGGACTGCGCCCCCTGGGAAGGACCCACGCTGGAGCAGTTGGTGGAGGACTGTCTCCCGTGGGAGGGACCCCACGCTGGAGCGGGGCAAGAGCGTGAGGAGGACGGAGTGGCAGAGACAACGCGCAATGAACTGGCCGCAAGCCCCATTCCCCGTCCCCCTGCGCCACTCAGGCGGAGGAGGTGGAGAATTCGGGAGGGAAGTTGAGCCTGGGAAGAAGGCAGGGGTGGGGGGAAGGGGTTTATAGGTGTGTTCTTCTTTCTCATTATCCTACGTCCTTGTTAACTGGCAATAAATTAATTTAATTTCCCCGGGTCGAGCCTGTTTTGCCCGTGATGGTACTTGCTGAGTGATCTCCCTGCCCTTCTCTCCACCCACGAGCCTTTTGTCGTGTTTTCTCCCCCTTGCCCAGCTGAGGAGGGCAGTGACGGAGCGGCTGGGTGGGCACCAGAGCCCAGCCAAGGTCAACCCACCGCCGCGTCTTCAGCGGCTGCGCCGGAGCCCTCGGCATCACCCTCCGGTCACGGTGGTGCACATCGTCCCCCGCCCCTCCCCGCCCCCTGCCCCCTGCCCGGTGGGGGCAGCAGACCCCGGTTCGGAGCGTGGCTGGGAGCGGCCCCTGCCCGGCACAGAGCCCTGTGTGTGCCTGGGCTGCGTGTCCGGGGCTCCTTTCCGGGCTCCATCCTGGGGCTCCATCGCGGGGGGTCCATCCCGGGGACCCCTGTAGGGACAGCCCATCCCCAGGTGACGGTGACGCGGGCGGGGGCATGGGCAGGACTCGGCTCAGCCCCCCGTCCCCGAGCCCCCAGCCCCAGCGCTGACGGCCCTTGTGCAGCCCATGGGGCCCCCGGTCCCACATCCCCGGGCCTGGCGGGGACCCCTCTCCTGTGACGGGCTCAGGCACCGGGGGCCGGGGCAGGGCTGGGCGCGGGGGTCACCCCAGGCAGGGCAGGGGGACGGGGCGGAGCTAGGGAGCGAGTGGGCGGGGGTTGGCGGCGCCAGGAAGGCTGGAGGCGATGGTGCGGGGTGACATGCGGGGCCTTTAATGACAGACGTGTCCCTGGGAGCCTGGCGGACCACGGTGGGGGCGGGTGACGACGGTGCCCATGGGTGTCCCCGGGGTGCAGCTGTGGCCAGGCTCACGGGACCCTCCTGCTGTAGTAGATGTTCCTGGCTATGACACCTGGGGGAGAAGTGATGATGAGCGGCTGCGCCCGTCACCGCTCCCAGCCCCGGCTGCGGGGACCGAGAGCTGGGAGCCCTCGGCCGTGGGGCCAGCTGGCACCACCGCCACCGCCACCGGCACCAGCACCGGCACCGGCACCTCTGCCCCTGTGCCGCCTTCTCCCGCCACGCTGCCTGCGCTGCCAGCCGGCCTGGGGGCTCCTCTTGCGTCTCCTGTGCCGGGGCGGTGACAAGCGGACCCACCGGCACATGCTGGTGGTGACACGGGGCTGGTGGTGATGCTGGGCAGCCGCCCTCCTCCTGCGGGCCTGGGCCGGCCCGTAGCCATGGAGCCTGTGTGCAGCCGGGCGGCACCGTGGGGACATTGTGATGCCGCTGG
Source organism: Aptenodytes patagonicus (assembly GCF_965638725.1). Lineage (NCBI taxonomy): Eukaryota > Metazoa > Chordata > Aves > Sphenisciformes > Spheniscidae > Aptenodytes > Aptenodytes patagonicus. Next base: position 104,707 of record NW_027472125.1, on the reverse strand, counting down.
TGATGTTGGCCGTGTAACACGCCTCTGTCACAAAGGGCCTCGCCCCGGCACCCCTATAAAAGCGGGGTGGGGGGCCAGAGCCAACCCGCGGCAGGGCAGGGCGGCTGGCCACCCCACTCGGCCAGTCCCAGCATGGCTCGGTCCCGGCGCAGCGAGACCCGCAGCAGGAGCCGGCGCCGCCGCCGCAGCCCGGGCCACTACCAGAGCCGCCCTCGCCGCCGGTATGGGAGGAGCCGCCGCCGGCCTGTGGCACGCAGCCGCAGGCATACAAGGAGCCGGCGGCAGCGTGGGGGACACAGGCTTCGCCGCTGAGTAGACCCCAGCACTGGGCGTCTGCGGAGCCAGTGTCCCCGAGACCCCCGGCCGCCGCACCGCCGCGGCCCTGGCTCCATCAATAAAGCTGGAATGATCGCATGAAGGGTGTGTGTGTCCCTGGTGTCCCTGTGCGCCGGCTGCGTGTCCCCTGGTGTCGTGTCCCATGGGTGGGCGTCCGTGTCTGCTTGAGGGGGGGGGGGGCGGGGGGCCGGGTTGTCCGATGGGTACGCATGTCCAGGACCAGCACACGTCTCCAGGGATGGAGATGCCCCAGCCTGACGGCTCCTGTGCTGGCTCTGACCCCCATCTCCACGTCCCCAACCCGTCTCCACGTCCCCAGCCCATCTCCATGCCTCCCGGGCACTAGTGCCCTCCCCAAGGGAGCCGTGGGTGGCCCTGCGGCATCCCCAGGGATTTCGGGGCCGTGAAGGCACCCAAGGGTGGCCCTGAGCAGGCGGGCAGGTGCCACCTGCCAGCGATGCCCCCACCACTCGGGACAAGGAGCCTGGCCCTTCTCGTGGTGCCGGGGGAGCCGCCTGCCGCAGTGCCCCAGGAGGGAGGGGCTGCAGCCCCTTTCGTTCACTTTCGTTCACTCTTGTTGATCACTTTGAAGAGAGGCCTTCTGAGGAGTCGGGTGGGAATCAGGAGCTCCCTGCTACAGGTCCCCAGCAGGGCACCGGCACTGTCCCCATGTGCCGGGACACGGGCGCTGTCCCCACTGTCCCTGCCTGCCCTGTGGCCCCTCTGACCTCACAAGAGCCGGCAGCAGCGGGTGCCGGCAGAGCCCCGGGACGGGCCGAGCGCGGTGCCTGCGGGGGGCTGCCTCGGTGATGGCTGGTCAGCGTAAGAGGTGGGTGTGGGCAGCCCTGGCCCCCCCCTGGGGAAATGAGCCCGGGGACCGTCCCAAAGGGGCTGTGACCCCGCAGGGCTGGCCATGCTGCTGCCTTGCGCAGCCCCGGGCGGGCTGGGGACCCAGCCCTGTCTCTGCTTCTCCCAGGCACAGCAAGTGCCCTGCAGTGAGCCGGCAGCGAGCGGCATCCGGCGCCGGCAGCATGCACGCCGCCCTCCAGAGCTTCCTCCGGCTGCTCCGCAGCTTCCTCTCCTTCGGCCTCACGGCGGCATTCGGCGACCTCCTGCTCCGCTCCACCCTCCTCTTCCTTTTCGTCCTGCTCCTGCCCCTCTTTGTGCTGCAGGACCAGGTGCTGCCGGTCCTGCTCGTCCTCGGGAGAGCCCTGCTCCCCGTCGCCGGCATCTTCCTCACCCGCCTGCTGCCGGCCCTGGCCGCCTTCCTCGCCGCGCTCTTCCCGCCCGTCCTCCTCTTCCTGCTGGTGCTGCTGGCCAAAGCTGAGCCCGTCAGCGACAGTGGCACCGCCTCAGGGAGAAGGTGTTTGAGAAGATGTGAGAGAAACAGCCCTGCAGACCCCCAGGGCAGGGGAGAAGGAGGGGAGGAGGTGCTCCGGGCACCGGAGCAGAGATTCCCCTGCCGCTCCTGGGGAGGACCATGGTGACGCAGGCTCTCACCCTGCAGCCCGTGGAGGTCCACGGTGGAGCAGATATCCACCTGCAGCCCGTGGAGGACCCCACTGCGGTGCAGGGGATTGCGCCCAAAGGAGGCTGCGACCCCGTGGGAAGCCCGCGCTGGAGCAGGCTCCTGGCAGGACTTGCGGCCCTGTGCAGAGGAGCCCGCGCTGGAGCAGCTTTGCTGGCAGGACTTGCGACCCTGTGGGGGGACCCACGCTGGAGCAGTCTGTTCCTGAAGGACTGCGCCCCCTGGGAAGGACCCACGCTGGAGCAGTTGGTGGAGGACTGTCTCCCGTGGGAGGGACCCCACGCTGGAGCGGGGCAAGAGCGTGAGGAGGACGGAGTGGCAGAGACAACGCGCAATGAACTGGCCGCAAGCCCCATTCCCCGTCCCCCTGCGCCACTCAGGCGGAGGAGGTGGAGAATTCGGGAGGGAAGTTGAGCCTGGGAAGAAGGCAGGGGTGGGGGGAAGGGGTTTATAGGTGTGTTCTTCTTTCTCATTATCCTACGTCCTTGTTAACTGGCAATAAATTAATTTAATTTCCCCGGGTCGAGCCTGTTTTGCCCGTGATGGTACTTGCTGAGTGATCTCCCTGCCCTTCTCTCCACCCACGAGCCTTTTGTCGTGTTTTCTCCCCCTTGCCCAGCTGAGGAGGGCAGTGACGGAGCGGCTGGGTGGGCACCAGAGCCCAGCCAAGGTCAACCCACCGCCGCGTCTTCAGCGGCTGCGCCGGAGCCCTCGGCATCACCCTCCGGTCACGGTGGTGCACATCGTCCCCCGCCCCTCCCCGCCCCCTGCCCCCTGCCCGGTGGGGGCAGCAGACCCCGGTTCGGAGCGTGGCTGGGAGCGGCCCCTGCCCGGCACAGAGCCCTGTGTGTGCCTGGGCTGCGTGTCCGGGGCTCCTTTCCGGGCTCCATCCTGGGGCTCCATCGCGGGGGGTCCATCCCGGGGACCCCTGTAGGGACAGCCCATCCCCAGGTGACCGTGACGCGGGCGGGGGCATGGGCAGGACTCGGCTCAGCCCCCCGTCCCCGAGCCCCCAGCCCCAGCGCTGACGGCCCTTGTGCAGCCCATGGGGCCCCCGGTCCCACATCCCCGGGCCTGGCGGGGACCCCTCTCCTGTGACGGGCTCAGGCACCGGGGGCCGGGGCAGGGCTGGGCGCGGGGGTCACCCCAGGCAGGGCAGGGGGACGGGGCGGAGCTAGGGAGCGAGTGGGCGGGGGTTGGCGGCGCCAGGAAGGCTGGAGGCGATGGTGCGGGGTGACATGCGGGGCCTTTAATGACAGACGTGTCCCTGGGAGCCTGGCGGACCACGGTGGGGGCGGGTGACGACGGCGCCCATGGGTGTCCCCGGGGTGCAGCTGTGGCCAGGCTCACGGGACCCTCCTGCTGTAGTAGATGTTCCTGGCTATGACACCTGGGGGAGAAGTGATGATGAGCGGCTGCGCCCGTCACCGCTCCCAGCCCCGGCTGCGGGGACCGAGAGCTGGGAGCCCTCGGCCGTGGGGCCAGCTGGCACCACCGCCACCGCCACCGGCACCAGCACCGGCACCGGCACCTCTGCCCCTGTGCCGCCTTCTCCCGCCACGCTGCCTGCGCTGCCAGCCGGCCTGGGGGCTCCTCTTGCGTCTCCTGTGCCGGGGCGGTGACAAGCGGACCCACCGGCACATGCTGGTGGTGACACGGGGCTGGTGGTGATGCTGGGCAGCCGCCCTCCTCCTGCGGGCCTGGGCCGGCCCGTAGCCATGGAGCCTGTGTGCAGCCGGGCGGCACCGTGGGGACATTGTGATGCCGCTGGTGATGTTGGCCGTGTAACACGCCTCTGTCACAAAGGGCCTCGCCCCGGCACCCCTATAAAAGCGGGGTGGGGGGCCAGAGCCAACCCGCGGCAGGGCAGGGCGGCTGGCCACCCCACTCGGCCAGTCCCAGCATGGCTCGGTCCCGGCGCAGCGAGACCCGCAGCAGGAGCCGGCGCCGCCGCCGCAGCCCGGGCCACTACCAGAGCCGCCCTCGCCGCCGGTATGGGAGGAGCCGCCGCCGGCCTGCGGCACGCAGCCGCAGGCATACAAGGAGCCGGCAGCAGCGTGGGGGACACAGGCTTCGCCGCTGAGTAGACCCCAGCACTGGGCGTCTGCGGAGCCAGTGTCCCCGAGACCCCCGGCCGCCGCACCGCCGCGGCCCTGGCTCCATCAATAAAGCTGGAATGATCGCATGAAGGGTGTGTGTGTCCCTGGTGTCCCTGTGCGCCGGCTGCGTGTCCCCTGGTGTCGTGTCCCATGGGTGGGCGTCCGTGTCTGCTTGGGGGGGGGCGGGGGGCCGGGTTGTCCGATGGGTACGCATGTCCAGGACCAGCACACGTCTCCAGGGATGGAGATGCCCCAGCCTGACGGCTCCTGTGCTGGCTCTGACCCCCATCTCCACGTCCCCAACCCGTCTCCACGTCCCCAGCCCATCTCCATGCCTCCCGGGCACTAGTGCCCTCCCCAAGGGAGCCGTGGGTGGCCCTGCGGCATCCCCAGGGATTTCGGGGCCGTGAAGGCACCCAAGGGTGGCCCTGAGCAGGCGGGCAGGTGCCACCTGCCAGCGATGCCCCCACCACTCGGGACAAGGAGCCTGGCCCTTCTCGTGGTGCCGGGGGAGCCGCCTGCCGCAGTGCCCCAGGAGGGAGGGGCTGCAGCCCCTTTCGTTCACTTTCGTTCACTCTTGTTGATCACTTTGAAGAGAGGCCTTCTGAGGAGTCGGGTGGGAATCAGGAGCTCCCTGCTACAGGTCCCCAGCAGGGCACCGGCACTGTCCCCATGTGCCGGGACACGGGCGCTGTCCCCACTGTCCCTGCCTGCCCTGTGGCCCCTCTGACCTCACAAGAGCCGGCAGCAGCGGGTGCCGGCAGAGCCCCGGGACGGGCCGAGCGCGGTGCCTGCGGGGGGCTGCCTCGGTGATGGCTGGTCAGCGTAAGAGGTGGGTGGGGGCAGCCCTGGCCCCCCCCTGGGGAAATGAGCCCGGGGACCGTCCCAAAGGGGCTGTGACCCCGCAGGGCTGGCCATGCTGCTGCCTTGCGCAGCCCCGGGCGGGCTGGGGACCCAGCCCTGTCTCTGCTTCTCCCAGGCACAGCAAGTGCCCTGCAGTGAGCCGGCAGCGAGCGGCATCCGGCGCCGGCAGCATGCACGCCGCCCTCCAGAGCTTCCTCCGGCTGCTCCGCAGCTTCCTCTCCTTCGGCCTCACGGCGGCATTCGGCGACCTCCTGCTCCGCTCCACCCTCCTCTTCCTTTTCGTCCTGCTCCTGCCCCTCTTTGTGCTGCAGGACCAGGTGCTGCCGGTCCTGCTCGTCCTCGGGAGAGCCCTGCTCCCCGTCGCCGGCATCTTCCTCACCCGCCTGCTGCCGGCCCTGGCCGCCTTCCTCGCCGCGCTCTTCCCGCCCGTCCTCCTCTTCCTGCTGGTGCTGCTGGCCAAAGCTGAGCCCGTCAGCGACAGTGGCACCGCCTCAGGGAGAAGGTGTTTGAGAAGATGTGAGAGAAACAGCCCTGCAGACCCCCAGGGCAGGGGAGAAGGAGGGGAGGAGGTGCTCCGGGCACCGGAGCAGAGATTCCCCTGCCGCTCCTGGGGAGGACCATGGTGACGCAGGCTCTCACCCTGCAGCCCGTGGAGGTCCACGGTGGAGCAGATATCCACCTGCAGCCCGTGGAGGACCCCACTGCGGTGCAGGGGATTGCGCCCAAAGGAGGCTGCGACCCCGTGGGAAGCCCGCGCTGGAGCAGGCTCCTGGCAGGACTTGCGGCCCTGTGCAGAGGAGCCCGCGCTGGAGCAGCTTTGCTGGCAGGACTTGCGACCCTGTGGGGGGACCCACGCTAGAGCAGTCTGTTCCTGAAGGACTGCGCCCCCTGGGAAGGACCCACGCTGGAGCAGTTGGTGGAGGACTGTCTCCCGTGGGAGGGACCCCACGCTGGAGCGGGGCAAGAGCGTGAGGAGGACGGAGCGGCAGAGACAACGCGCAATGAACTGGCCGCAAGCCCCATTCCCCGTCCCCCTGCGCCACTCAGGCGGAGGAGGTGGAGAATTCGGGAGGGAAGTTGAGCCTGGGAAGAAGGCAGGGGTGGGGGGAAGGGGTTTATAGGTGTGTTCTTCTTTCTCATTATCCTACGTCCTTGTTAACTGGCAATAAATTAATTTAATTTCCCCGGGTCGAGCCTGTTTTGCCCGTGATGGTACTTGCTGAGTGATCTCCCTGCCCTTCTCTCCACCCACGAGCCTTTTGTCGTGTTTTCTCCCCCTTGCCCAGCTGAGGAGGGCAGTGACGGAGCGGCTGGGTGGGCACCAGAGCCCAGCCAAGGTCAACCCACCGCCGCGTCTTCAGCGGCTGCGCCGGAGCCCTCGGCATCACCCTCCGGTCACGGTGGTGCACATCGTCCCCCGCCCCTCCCCGCCCCCTGCCCCCTGCCCGGTGGGGGCAGCAGACCCCGGTTCGGAGCGTGGCTGGGAGCGGCCCCTGCCCAGCACAGAGCCCTGTGTGTGCCTGGGCTGCGTGTCCGGGGCTCCTTTCCGGGCTCCATCCTGGGGCTCCATCGCGGGGGGTCCATCCCGGGGACCCCTGTAGGGACAGCCCATCCCCAGGTGACGGTGACGCGGGCGGGGGCATGGGCAGGACTCGGCTCAGCCCCCCGTCCCCGAGCCCCCAGCCCCAGCGCTGACGGCCCTTGTGCAGCCCATGGGGCCCCCGGTCCCACATCCCCGGGCCTGGCGGGGACCCCTCTCCTGTGACGGGCTCAGGCACCGGGGGCCGGGGCAGGGCTGGGCGCGGGGGTCACCCCAGGCAGGGCAGGGGGACGGGGCGGAGCTAGGGAGCGAGTGGGCGGGGGTTGGCGGCGCCAGGAAGGCTGGAGGCGATGGTGCGGGGTGACATGCGGGGCCTTTAATGACAGACGTGTCCCTGGGAGCCTGGCGGACCACGGTGGGGGCGGGTGACGACGGCGCCCATGGGTGTCCCCGGGGTGCAGCTGTGGCCAGGCTCACGGGACCCTCCTGCTGTAGTAGATGTTCCTGGCTATGACACCTGGGGGAGAAGTGATGATGAGCGGCTGCGCCCGTCACCGCTCCCAGCCCCGGCTGCGGGGACCGAGAGCTGGGAGCCCTCGGCCGTGGGGCCAGTTGGCACCACCGCCACCGCCACCGGCACCAGCACCGGCACCGGCACCTCTGCCCCTGTGCCGCCTTCTCCCGCCACGCTGCCTGCGCTGCCAGCCGGCCTGGGGGCTCCTCTTGCGTCTCCTGTGCCGGGGCGGTGACAAGCGGACCCACCGGCACATGCTGGTGGTGACACGGGGCTGGTGGTGATGCTGGGCAGCCGCCCTCCTCCTGCGGGCCTGGGCCGGCCCGTAGCCATGGAGCCTGTGTGCAGCCGGGCGGCACCGTGGGGACATTGTGATGCCGCTGGTGATGTTGGCCGTGTAACACGCCTCTGTCACAAAGGGCCTCGCCCCGGCACCCCTATAAAAGCGGGGTGGGGGGCCAGAGCCAACCCGCGGCAGGGCAGGGCGGCTGGCCACCCCACTCGGCCAGTCCCAGCATGGCTCGGTCCCGGCGCAGCGAGACCCGCAGCAGGAGCCGGCGCCGCCGCCGCAGCCCGGGCCACTACCAGAGCCGCCCTCGCCGCCGGTATGGGAGGAGCCGCCGCCGGCCTGCGGCACGCAGCCGCAGGCATACAAGGAGCCGGCGGCAGCGTGGGGGACACAGGCTTCGCCGCTGAGTAGACCCCAGCACTGGGCGTCTGCGGAGCCAGTGTCCCCGAGACCCCCGGCCGCCGCACCGCCGCGGCCCTGGCTCCATCAATAAAGCTGGAATGATCGCATGAAGGGTGTGTGTGTCCCTGGTGTCCCTGTGCGCCGGCTGCGTGTCCCCTGGTGTCGTGTCCCATGGGTGGGCGTCCGTGTCTGCTTGGGGGGGGGGCGGGGGGCCGGGTTGTCCGATGGGTACGCATGTCCAGGACCAGCACACGTCTCCAGGGATGGAGATGCCCCAGCCTGACGGCTCCTGTGCTGGCTCTGACCCCCATCTCCACGTCCCCAACCCGTCTCCACGTCCCCAGCCCATCTCCATGCCTCCCGGGCACTAGTGCCCTCCCCAAGGGAGCCGTGGGTGGCCCTGCGGCATCCCCAGGGATTTCGGGGCCGTGAAGGCACCCAAGGGTGGCCCTGAGCAGGCGGGCAGGTGCCACCTGCCAGCGATGCCCCCACCACTCGGGACAAGGAGCCTGGCCCTTCTCGTGGTGCCGGGGGAGCCGCCTGCCGCAGTGCCCCAGGAGGGAGGGGCTGCAGCCCCTTTCGTTCACTTTCGTTCACTCTTGTTGATCACTTTGAAGAGAGGCCTTCTGAGGAGTCGGGTGGGAATCAGGAGCTCCCTGCTACAGGTCCCCAGCAGGGCACCGGCACTGTCCCCATGTGCCGGGACACGGGCGCTGTCCCCACTGTCCCTGCCTGCCCTGTGGCCCCTCTGACCTCACAAGAGCCGGCAGCAGCGGGTGCCGGCAGAGCCCCGGGACGGGCCGAGCGCGGTGCCTGCGGGGGGCTGCCTCGGTGATGGCTGGTCAGCGTAAGAGGTGGGTGTGGGCAGCCCTGGCCCCCCCCTGGGGAAATGAGCCCGGGGACCGTCCCAAAGGGGCTGTGACCCCGCAGGGCTGGCCATGCTGCTGCCTTGCGCAGCCCCGGGCGGGCTGGGGACCCAGCCCTGTCTCTGCTTCTCCCAGGCACAGCAAGTGCCCTGCAGTGAGCCGGCAGCGAGCGGCATCCGGCGCCGGCAGCATGCACGCCGCCCTCCAGAGCTTCCTCCGGCTGCTCCGCAGCTTCCTCTCCTTCGGCCTCACGGCGGCATTCGGCGACCTCCTGCTCCGCTCCACCCTCCTCTTCCTTTTTGTCCTGCTCCTGCCCCTCTTTGTGCTGCAGGACCAGGTGCTGCCGGTCCTGCTCGTCCTCGGGAGAGCCCTGCTCCCCGTCGCCGGCATCTTCCTCACCCGCCTGCTGCCGGCCCTGGCCGCCTTCCTCGCCGCGCTCTTCCCGCCCGTCCTCCTCTTCCTGCTGGTGCTGCTGGCCAAAGCTGAGCCCGTCAGCGACAGTGGCACCGCCTCAGGGAGAAGGTGTTTGAGAAGATGTGAGAGAAACAGCCCTGCAGACCCCCAGGGCAGGGGAGAAGGAGGGGAGGAGGTGCTCCGGGCACCGGAGCAGAGATTCCCCTGCCGCTCCTGGGGAGGACCATGGTGACGCAGGCTCTCACCCTGCAGCCCGTGGAGGTCCACGGTGGAGCAGATATCCACCTGCAGCCCGTGGAGGACCCCACTGCGGTGCAGGGGATTGCGCCCAAAGGAGGCTGCGACCCCGTGGGAAGCCCGCGCTGGAGCAGGCTCCTGGCAGGACTTGCGGCCCTGTGCAGAGGAGCCCGCGCTGGAGCAGCTTTGCTGGCAGGACTTGCGACCCTGTGGGGGGACCCACGCTGGAGCAGTCTGTTCCTGAAGGACTGCGCCCCCTGGGAAGGACCCACGCTGGAGCAGTTGGTGGAGGACTGTCTCCCGTGGGAGGGACCCCACGCTGGAGCGGGGCAAGAGCGTGAGGAGGACGGAGCGGCAGAGACAACGCGCAATGAACTGGCCGCAAGCCCCATTCCCCGTCCCCCTGCGCCACTCAGGCGGAGGAGGTGGAGAATTCGGGAGGGAAGTTGAGCCTGGGAAGAAGGCAGGGGTGGGGGGAAGGGGTTTATAGGTGTGTTCTTCTTTCTCATTATCCTACGTCCTTGTTAACTGGCAATAAATTAATTTAATTTCCCCGGGTCGAGCCTGTTTTGCCCGTGATGGTACTTGCTGAGTGATCTCCCTGCCCTTCTCTCCACCCACGAGCCTTTTGTCGTGTTTTCTCCCCCTTGCCCAGCTGAGAAGGGCAGTGACGGAGCGGCTGGGTGGGCACCAGAGCCCAGCCAAGGTCAACCCACCGCCGCGCCTTCAGCGGCTGCGCCGGAGCCCTCGGCATCACCCTCCGGTCACGGTGGTGCACATCGTCCCCCGCCCCTCCCCGCCCCCTGCCCCCTGCCCGGTGGGGGCAGCAGACCCCGGTTCGGAGCGTGGCTGGGAGCGGCCCCTGCCCGGCACAGAGCCCTGTGTGTGCCTGGGCTGCGTGTCCGGGGCTCCTTTCCGGGCTCCATCCTGGGGCTCCATCGCGGGGGGTCCATCCCGGGGACCCCTGTAGGGACAGCCCATCCCCAGGTGACGGTGACGCGGGCGGGGGCATGGGCAGGACTCGGCTCAGCCCCCCGTCCCCGAGCCCCCAGCCCCAGCGCTGACGGCCCTTGTGCAGCCCATGGGGCCCCCGGTCCCACATCCCCGGGCCTGGCGGGGACCCCTCTCCTGTGACGGGCTCAGGCACCGGGGGCCGGGGCAGGGCTGGGCGCGGGGGTCACCCCAGGCAGGGCAGGGGGACGGGGCGGAGCTAGGGAGCGAGTGGGCGGGGGTTGGCGGCGCCAGGAAGGCTGGAGGCGATGGTGCGGGGTGACATGCGGGGCCTTTAATGACAGACGTGTCCCTGGGAGCCTGGCGGACCACGGTGGGGGCGGGTGACGACGGCACCCATGGGTGTCCCCGGGGTGCAGCTGTGGCCAGGCTCACGGGACCCTCCTGCTGTAGTAGATGTTCCTGGCTATGACACCTGGGGGAGAAGTGATGATGAGCGGCTGCGCCCGTCACCGCTCCCAGCCCCGGCTGCGGGGACCGAGAGCTGGGAGCCCTCGGCCGTGGGGCCAGCTGGCACCACCGCCACCGCCACCGGCACCAGCACCGGCACCGGCACCTCTGCCCCTGTGCCGCCTTCTCCCGCCACGCTGCCTGCGCTGCCAGCCGGCCTGGGGGCTCCTCTTGCGTCTCCTGTGCCGGGGCGGTGACAAGCGGACCCACCGGCACATGCTGGTGGTGACACGGGGCTGGTGGTGATGCTGGGCAGCCGCCCTCCTCCTGCGGGCCTGGGCCGGCCCGTAGCCATGGAGCCTGTGTGCAGCCGGGCGGCACCGTGGGGACATTGTGATGCCGCTGGTGATGTTGGCCGTGTAACACGCCTCTGTCACAAAGGGCCTCGCCCCGGCACCCCTATAAAAGCGGGGTGGGGGGCCAGAGCCAACCCGCGGCAGGGCAGGGCGGCTGGCCACCCCACTCGGCCAGTCCCAGCATGGCTCGGTCCCGGCGCAGCGAGACCCGCAGCAGGAGCCGGCGCCGCCGCCGCAGCCCGGGCCACTACCAGAGCCGCCCTCGCCGCCGGTATGGGAGGAGCCGCCGCCGGCCTGCGGCACGCAGCCGCAGGCATACAAGGAGCCGGCGGCAGCGTGGGGGACACAGGCTTCGCCGCTGAGTAGACCCCAGCACTGGGCGTCTGCGGAGCCAGTGTCCCCGAGACCCCCGGCCGCCGCACCGCCGCGGCCCTGGCTCCATCAATAAAGCTGGAATGATCGCATGAAGGGTGTGTGTGTCCCTGGTGTCCCTGTGCGCTGGCTGCGTGTCCCCTGGTGTCGTGTCCCATGGGTGGGCGTCCGTGTCTGCTTCGGGGGGTGGGGGGGGGGGGGCGGGGGGCCGGGTTGTCCGATGGGTACGCATGTCCAGGACCAGCACACGTCTCCAGGGATGGAGATGCCCCAGCCTGACGGCTCCTGTGCTGGCTCTGACCCCCATCTCCACGTCCCCAACCCGTCTCCACGTCCCCAGCCCATCTCCATGCCTCCCGGGCACTAGTGCCCTCCCCAAGGGAGCCGTGGGTGGCCCTGCGGCATCCCCAGGGATTTCGGGGCCGTGAAGGCACCCAAGGGTGGCCCTGAGCAGGCGGGCAGGTGCCACCTGCCAGCGATGCCCCCACCACTCGGGACAAGGAGCCTGGCCCTTCTCGTGGTGCCGGGGGAGCCGCCTGCCGCAGTGCCCCAGGAGGGAGGGGCTGCAGCCCCTTTCGTTCACTTTCGTTCACTCTTGTTGATCACTTTGAAGAGAGGCCTTCTGAGGAGTCGGGTGGGAATCAGGAGCTCCCTGCTACAGGTCCCCAGCAGGGCACCGGCACTGTCCCCATGTGCCGGGACACGGGCGCTGTCCCCACTGTCCCTGCCTGCCCTGTGGCCCCTCTGACCTCACAAGAGCCGGCAGCAGCGGGTGCCGGCAGAGCCCCGGGACGGGCCGAGCGCGGTGCCTGCGGGGGGCTGCCTCGGTGATGGCTGGTCAGCGTAAGAGGTGGGTGGGGGCAGCCCTGGCCCCCCCCTGGGGAAATGAGCCCGGGGACCGTCCCAAAGGGGCTGTGACCCCGCAGGGCTGGCCATGCTGCTGCCTTGCGCAGCCCCGGGCGGGCTGGGGACCCAGCCCTGTCTCTGCTTCTCCCAGGCACAGCAAGTGCCCTGCAGTGAGCCGGCAGCGAGCGGCATCCGGCGCCGGCAGCATGCACGCCGCCCTCCAGAGCTTCCTCCGGCTGCTCCGCAGCTTCCTCTCCTTCGGCCTCACGGCGGCATTCGGCGACCTCCTGCTCCGCTCCACCCTCCTCTTCCTTTTCGTCCTGCTCCTGCCCCTCTTTGTGCTGCAGGACCAGGTGCTGCCGGTCCTGCTCGTCCTCGGGAGAGCCCTGCTCCCCGTCGCCGGCATCTTCCTCACCCGCCTGCTGCCGGCCCTGGCCGCCTTCCTCGCCGCGCTCTTCCCGCCCGTCCTCCTCTTCCTGCTGGTGCTGCTGGCCAAAGCTGAGCCCGTCAGCGACAGTGGCACCGCCTCAGGGAGAAGGTGTTTGAGAAGATGTGAGAGAAACAGCCCTGCAGACCCCCAGGGCAGGGGAGAAGGAGGGGAGGAGGTGCTCCGGGCACCGGAGCAGAGATTCCCCTGCCGCTCCTGGGGAGGACCATGGTGACGCAGGCTCTCACCCTGCAGCCCGTGGAGGTCCACGGTGGAGCAGATATCCACCTGCAGCCCGTGGAGGACCCCACTGCGGTGCAGGGGATTGCGCCCAAAGGAGGCTGCGACCCCGTGGGAAGCCCGCGCTGGAGCAGGCTCCTGGCAGGACTTGCGGCCCTGTGCAGAGGAGCCCGCGCTGGAGCAGCTTTGCTGGCAGGACTTGCGACCCTGTGGGGGGACCCACGCTGGAGCAGTCTGTTCCTGAAGGACTGCGCCCCCTGGGAAGGACCCACGCTGGAGCAGTTGGTGGAGGACTGTCTCCCGTGGGAGGGACCCCACGCTGGAGCGGGGCAAGAGCGTGAGGAGGACGGAGCGGCAGAGACAACGCGCAATGAACTGGCCGCAAGCCCCATTCCCCGTCCCCCTGCGCCACTCAGGCGGAGGAGGTGGAGAATTCGGGAGGGAAGTTGAGCCTGGGAAGAAGGCAGGGGTGGGGGGAAGGGGTTTATAGGTGTGTTCTTCTTTCTCATTATCCTACGTCCTTGTTAACTGGCAATAAATTAATTTAATTTCCCCGGGTCGAGCCTGTTTTGCCCGTGATGGTACTTGCTGAGTGATCTCCCTGCCCTTCTCTCCACCCACGAGCCTTTTGTCGTGTTTTCTCCCCCTTGCCCAGCTGAGGAGGGCAGTGACGGAGCGGCTGGGTGGGCACCAGAGCCCAGCCAAGGTCAACCCACCGCCGCGCCTTCAGCGGCTGCGCCGGAGCCCTCGGCATCACCCTCCGGTCACGGTGGTGCACATCGTCCCCCGCCCCTCCCCGCCCCCTGCCCCCTGCCCGGTGGGGGCAGCAGACCCCGGTTCGGAGCGTGGCTGGGAGCGGCCCCTGCCCGGCACAGAGCCCTGTGTGTGCCTGGGCTGCGTGTCCGGGGCTCCTTTCCGGGCTCCATCCTGGGGCTCCATCGCGGGGGGTCCATCCCGGGGACCCCTGTAGGGACAGCCCATCCCCAGGTGACGGTGACGCGGGTGGGGGCATGGGCAGGACTCGGCTCAGCCCCCCGTCCCCGAGCCCCCAGCCCCAGCGCTGACGGCCCTTGTGCAGCCCATGGGGCCCCCGGTCCCACATCCCCGGGCCTGGCGGGGACCCCTCTCCTGTGACGGGCTCAGGCACCGGGGGCCGGGGCAGGGCTGGGCGCGGGGGTCACCCCAGGCAGGGCAGGGGGACGGGGCGGAGCTAGGGAGCGAGTGGGCGGGGGTTGGCAGCGCCAGGAAGGCTGGAGGCGATGGTGCGGGGTGACATGCGGGGCCTTTAATGACAGACGTGTCCCTGGGAGCCTGGCGGACCACGGTGGGGGCGGGTGACGACGGCGCCCATGGGTGTCCCCGGGGTGCAGCTGTGGCCAGGCTCACGGGACCCTCCTGCTGTAGTAGATGTTCCTGGCTATGACACCTGGGGGAGAAGTGATGATGAGCGGCTGCGCCCGTCACCGCTCCCAGCCCCGGCTGCGGGGACCGAGAGCTGGGAGCCCTCGGCCGTGGGGCCAGCTGGCACCACCGCCACCGCCACCGGCACCAGCACCGGCACCGGCACCTCTGCCCCTGTGCCGCCTTCTCCCGCCACGCTGCCTGCGCTGCCAGCCGGCCTGGGGGCTCCTCTTGCGTCTCCTGTGCCGGGGCGGTGACAAGCGGACCCACCGGCACATGCTGGTGGTGACACGGGGCTGGTGGTGATGCTGGGCAGCCGCCCTCCTCCTGCGGGCCTGGGCCGGCCCGTAGCCATGGAGCCTGTGTGCAGCCGGGCGGCACCGTGGGGACATTGTGATGCCGCTGGTGATGTTGGCCGTGTAACACGCCTCTGTCACAAAGGGCCTCGCCCCGGCACCCCTATAAAAGCGGGGTGGGGGGCCAGAGCCAACCCGCGGCAGGGCAGGGCGGCTGGCCACCCCACTCGGCCAGTCCCAGCATGGCTCGGTCCCGGCGCAGCGAGACCCGCAGCAGGAGCCGGCGCCGCCGCCGCAGCCCGGGCCACTACCAGAGCCGCCCTCGCCGCCGGTATGGGAGGAGCCGCCGCCGGCCTGCGGCACGCAGCCGCAGGCATACAAGGAGCCGGCGGCAGCGTGGGGGACACAGGCTTCGCCGCTGAGTAGACCCCAGCACTGGGCGTCTGCGGAGCCAGTGTCCCCGAGACCCCCGGCCGCCGCACCGCCGCGGCCCTGGCTCCATCAATAAAGCTGGAATGATCGCATGAAGGGTGTGTGTGTCCCTGGTGTCCCTGTGCGCCGGCTGCGTGTCCCCTGGTGTCGTGTCCCATGGGTGGGCGTCCGTGTCTGCTTGGGGGGGGGGCGGGGGGCCGGGTTGTCCGATGGGTACGCATGTCCAGGACCAGCACACGTCTCCAGGGATGGAGATGCCCCAGCCTGACGGCTCCTGTGCTGGCTCTGACCCCCATCTCCACGTCCCCAACCCGTCTCCACGTCCCCAGCCCATCTCCATGCCTCCCGGGCACTAGTGCCCTCCCCAAGGGAGCCGTGGGTGGCCCTGCGGCATCCCCAGGGATTTCGGGGCCGTGAAGGCACCCAAGGGTGGCCCTGAGCAGGCGGGCAGGTGCCACCTGCCAGCGATGCCCCCACCACTCGGGACAAGGAGCCTGGCCCTTCTCGTGGTGCCGGGGGAGCCGCCTGCCGCAGTGCCCCAGGAGGGAGGGGCTGCAGCCCCTTTCGTTCACTTTCGTTCACTCTTGTTGATCACTTTGAAGAGAGGCCTTCTGAGGAGTCGGGTGGGAATCAGGAGCTCCCTGCTACAGGTCCCCAGCAGGGCACCGGCACTGTCCCCATGTGCCGGGACACGGGCGCTGTCCCCACTGTCCCTGCCTGCCCTGTGGCCCCTCTGACCTCACAAGAGCCGGCAGCAGCGGGTGCCGGCAGAGCCCCGGGATGGGCCGAGCGCGGTGCCTGCGGGGGGCTGCCTCGGTGATGGCTGGTCAGCGTAAGAGGTGGGTGGGGGCAGCCCTGGCCCCCCCCTGGGGAAATGAGCCCGGGGACCGTCCCAAAGGGGCTGTGACCCCGCAGGGCTGGCCATGCTGCTGCCTTGCGCAGCCCCGGGCGGGCTGGGGACCCAGCCCTGTCTCTGCTTCTCCCAGGCACAGCAAGTGCCCTGCAGTGAGCCGGCAGCGAGCGGCATCCGGCGCCGGCAGCATGCACGCCGCCCTCCAGAGCTTCCTCCGGCTGCTCCGCAGCTTCCTCTCCTTCGGCCTCACGGCGGCATTCGGCGACCTCCTGCTCCGCTCCACCCTCCTCTTCCTTTTCGTCCTGCTCCTGCCCCTCTTTGTGCTGCAGGACCAGGTGCTGCCGGTCCTGCTCGTCCTCGGGAGAGCCCTGCTCCCCGTCGCCGGCATCTTCCTCACCCGCCTGCTGCCGGCCCTGGCCGCCTTCCTCGCCGCGCTCTTCCCGCCCGTCCTCCTCTTCCTGCTGGTGCTGCTGGCCAAAGCTGAGCCCGTCAGCGACAGTGGCACCGCCTCAGGGAGAAGGTGTTTGAGAAGATGTGAGAGAAACAGCCCTGCAGACCCCCAGGGCAGGGGAGAAGGAGGGGAGGAGGTGCTCCGGGCACCGGAGCAGAGATTCCCCTGCCGCTCCTGGGGAGGACCATGGTGACGCAGGCTCTCACCCTGCAGCCCGTGGAGGTCCACGGTGGAGCAGATATCCACCTGCAGCCCGTGGAGGACCCCACTGCGGTGCAGGGGATTGCGCCCAAAGGAGGCTGCGACCCCGTGGGAAGCCCGCGCTGGAGCAGGCTCCTGGCAGGTCTTGCGGCCCTGTGCAGAGGAGCCCGTGCTGGAGCAGCTTTGCTGGCAGGACTTGCGACCCTGTGGGGGGACCCACGCTGGAGCAGTCTGTTCCTGAAGGACTGCGCCCCCTGGGAAGGACCCACGCTGGAGCAGTTGGTGGAGGACTGTCTCCCGTGGGAGGGACCCCACGCTGGAGCGGGGCAAGAGCGTGAGGAGGACGGAGCGGCAGAGACAACGCGCAATGAACTGGCCGCAAGCCCCATTCCCCGTCCCCCTGCGCCACTCAGGCGGAGGAGGTGGAGAATTCGGGAGGGAAGTTGAGCCTGGGAAGAAGGCAGGGGTGGGGGGAAGGGGTTTATAGGTGTGTTCTTCTTTCTCATTATCCTACGTCCTTGTTAACTGGCAATAAATTAATTTAATTTCCCCGGGTCGAGCCTGTTTTGCCCGTGATGGTACTTGCTGAGTGATCTCCCTGCCCTTCTCTCCACCCACGAGCCTTTTGTCGTGTTTTCTCCCCCTTGCCCAGCTGAGGAGGGCAGTGACGGAGCGGCTGGGTGGGCACCAGAGCCCAGCCAAGGTCAACCCACCGCCGCGTCTTCAGCGGCTGCGCCGGAGCCCTCGGCATCACCCTCCGGTCACGGTGGTGCACATCGTCCCCCGCCCCTCCCCGCCCCCTGCCCCCTGCCCGGTGGGGGCAGCAGACCCCGGTTCGGAGCGTGGCTGGGAGCGGCCCCTGCCCGGCACAGAGCCCTGTGTGTGCCTGGGCTGCGTGTCCGGGGCTCCTTTCCGGGCTCCATCCTGGGGCTCCATCGCGGGGGGTCCATCCCGGGGACCCCTGTAGGGACAGCCCATCCCCAGGTGACGGTGACGCGGGCGGGGGCATGGGCAGGACTCGGCTCAGCCCCCCGTCCCCGAGCCCCCAGCCCCAGCGCTGACGGCCCTTGTGCAGCCCATGGGGCCCCCGGTCCCACATCCCCGGGCCTGGCGGGGACCCCTCTCCTGTGACGGGCTCAGGCACCGGGGGCCGGGGCAGGGCTGGGCGCGGGGGTCACCCCAGGCAGGGCAGGGGGACGGGGCGGAGCTAGGGAGCGAGTGGGCGGGGGTTGGCGGCGCCAGGAAGGCTGGAGGCGATGGTGCGGGGTGACATGCGGGGCCTTTAATGACAGACGTGTCCCTGGGAGCCTGGCGGACCACGGTGGGGGCGGGTGACGACGGCGCCCATGGGTGTCCCCGGGGTGCAGCTGTGGCCAGGCTCACGGGACCCTCCTGCTGTAGTAGATGTTCCTGGCTATGACACCTGGGGGAGAAGTGATGATGAGCGGCTGCGCCCGTCACCGCTCCCAGCCCCGGCTGCGGGGACCGAGAGCTGGGAGCCCTCGGCCGTGGGGCCAGCTGGCACCACCGCCACCGCCACCGGCACCAGCACCGGCACCGGCACCTCTGCCCCTGTGCCGCCTTCTCCCGCCACGCTGCCTGCGCTGCCAGCCGGCCTGGGGGCTCCTCTTGCGTCTCCTGTGCCGGGGCGGTGACAAGCGGACCCACCGGCACATGCTGGTGGTGACACGGGGCTGGTGGTGATGCTGGGCAGCCGCCCTCCTCCTGCGGGCCTGGGCCGGCCCGTAGCCATGGAGCCTGTGTGCAGCCGGGCGGCACCGTGGGGACATTGTGATGCCGCTGGTGATGTTGGCCGTGTAACACGCCTCTGTCACAAAGGGCCTCGCCCCGGCACCCCTATAAAAGCGGGGTGGGGGGCCAGAGCCAACCCGCGGCAGGGCAGGGCGGCTGGCCACCCCACTCGGCCAGTCCCAGCATGGCTCGGTCCCGGCGCAGCGAGACCCGCAGCAGGAGCCGGCGCCGCCGCCGCAGCCCGGGCCACTACCAGAGCCGCCCTCGCCGCCGGTATGGGAGGAGCCGCCGCCGGCCTGCGGCACGCAGCCGCAGGCATACAAGGAGCCGGCGGCAGCGTGGGGGACACAGGCTTCGCCGCTGAGTAGACCCCAGCACTGGGCGTCTGCGGAGCCAGTGTCCCCGAGACCCCCGGCCGCTGCACCGCCGCGGCCCTGGCTCCATCAATAAAGCTGGAATGATCGCATGAAGGGTGTGTGTGTCCCTGGTGTCCCTGTGCGCCGGCTGCGTGTCCCCTGGTGTCGTGTCCCATGGGTGGGCGTCCGTGTCTGCTTGGGGGGGGGGCGGGGGGCCGGGTTGTCCGATGGGTACGCATGTCCAGGACCAGCACACGTCTCCAGGGATGGAGATGCCCCAGCCTGACGGCTCCTGTGCTGGCTCTGACCCCCATCTCCACGTCCCCAACCCGTCTCCACGTCCCCAGCCCATCTCCATGCCTCCCGGGCACTAGTGCCCTCCCCAAGGGAGCCGTGGGTGGCCCTGCGGCATCCCCAGGGATTTCGGGGCCGTGAAGGCACCCAAGGGTGGCCCTGAGCAGGCGGGCAGGTGCCACCTGCCAGCGATGCCCCCACCACTCGGGACAAGGAGCCTGGCCCTTCTCGTGGTGCCGGGGGAGCCGCCTGCCGCAGTGCCCCAGGAGGGAGGGGCTGCAGCCCCTTTCGTTCACTTTCGTTCACTCTTGTTGATCACTTTGAAGAGAGGCCTTCTGAGGAGTCGGGTGGGAATCAGGAGCTCCCTGCTACAGGTCCCCAGCAGGGCACCGGCACTGTCCCCATGTGCCGGGACACGGGCGCTGTCCCCACTGTCCCTGCCTGCCCTGTGGCCCCTCTGACCTCACAAGAGCCGGCAGCAGCGGGTGCCGGCAGAGCCCCGGGACGGGCCGAGCGCGGTGCCTGCGGGGGGCTGCCTCGGTGATGGCTGGTCAGCGTAAGAGGTGGGTGGGGGCAGCCCTGGCCCCCCCCTGGGGAAATGAGCCCGGGGACCGTCCCAAAGGGGCTGTGACCCCGCAGGGCTGGCCATGCTGCTGCCTTGCGCAGCCCCGGGCGGGCTGGGGACCCAGCCCTGTCTCTGCTTCTCCCAGGCACAGCAAGTGCCCTGCAGTGAGCCGGCAGCGAGCGGCATCCGGCGCCGGCAGCATGCACGCCGCCCTCCAGAGCTTCCTCCGGCTGCTCCGCAGCTTCCTCTCCTTCGGCCTCACGGCGGCATTCGGCGACCTCCTGCTCCGCTCCACCCTCCTCTTCCTTTTCGTCCTGCTCCTGCCCCTCTTTGTGCTGCAGGACCAGGTGCTGCCGGTCCTGCTCGTCCTCGGGAGAGCCCTGCTCCCCGTCGCCGGCATCTTCCTCACCCGCCTGCTGCCGGCCCTGGCCGCCTTCCTCGCCGCGCTCTTCCCGCCCGTCCTCCTCTTCCTGCTGGTGCTGCTGGCCAAAGCTGAGCCCGTCAGCGACAGTGGCACCGCCTCAGGGAGAAGGTGTTTGAGAAGATGTGAGAGAAACAGCCCTGCAGACCCCCAGGGCAGGGGAGAAGGAGGGGAGGAGGTGCTCCGGGCACCGGAGCAGAGATTCCCCTGCCGCTCCTGGGGAGGACCATGGTGACGCAGGCTCTCACCCTGCAGCCCGTGGAGGTCCACGGTGGAGCAGATATCCACCTGCAGCCCGTGGAGGACCCCACTGCGGTGCAGGGGATTGCGCCCAAAGGAGGCTGCGACCCCGTGGGAAGCCCGCGCTGGAGCAGGCTCCTGGCAGGACTTGCGGCCCTGTGCAGAGGAGCCCGTGCTGGAGCAGCTTTGCTGGCAGGACTTGCGACCCTGTGGGGGGACCCACGCTGGAGCAGTCTGTTCCTGAAGGACTGCGCCCCCTGGGAAGGACCCACGCTGGAGCAGTTGGTGGAGGACTGTCTCCCGTGGGAGGGACCCCACGCTGGAGCGGGGCAAGAGCGTGAGGAGGACGGAGCGGCAGAGACAACGCGCAATGAACTGGCCGCAAGCCCCATTCCCCGTCCCCCTGCGCCACTCAGGCGGAGGAGGTGGAGAATTCGGGAGGGAAGTTGAGCCTGGGAAGAAGGCAGGGGTGGGGGGAAGGGGTTTATAGGTGTGTTCTTCTTTCTCATTATCCTACGTCCTTGTTAACTGGCAATAAATTAATTTAATTTCCCCGGGTCGAGCCTGTTTTGCCCGTGATGGTACTTGCTGAGTGATCTCCCTGCCCTTCTCTCCACCCACGAGCCTTTTGTCGTGTTTTCTCCCCCTTGCCCAGCTGAGGAGGGCAGTGACGGAGCGGCTGGGTGGGCACCAGAGCCCAGCCAAGGTCAACCCACCGCCGCGTCTTCAGCGGCTGCGCCGGAGCCCTCGGCATCACCCTCCGGTCACGGTGGTGCACATCGTCCCCCGCCCCTCCCCGCCCCCTGCCCCCTGCCCGGTGGGGGCAGCAGACCCCGGTTCGGAGCGTGGCTGGGAGCGGCCCCTGCCCGGCACAGAGCCCTGTGTGTGCCTGGGCTGCGTGTCCGGGGCTCCTTTCCGGGCTCCATCCTGGGGCTCCATCGCGGGGGGTCCATCCCGGGGACCCCTGTAGGGACAGCCCATCCCCAGGTGACCGTGACGCGGGCGGGGGCATGGGCAGGACTCGGCTCAGCCCCCCGTCCCCGAGCCCCCAGCCCCAGCGCTGACGGCCCTTGTGCAGCCCATGGGGCCCCCGGTCCCACATCCCCGGGCCTGGCGGGGACCCCTCTCCTGTGACGGGCTCAGGCACCGGGGGCCGGGGCAGGGCTGGGCGCGGGGGTCACCCCAGGCAGGGCAGGGGGACGGGGCGGAGCTAGGGAGCGAGTGGGCGGGGGTTGGCGGCGCCAGGAAGGCTGGAGGCGATGGTGCGGGGTGACATGCGGGGCCTTTAATGACAGACGTGTCCCTGGGAGCCTGGCGGACCACGGTGGGGGCGGGTGACGACGGCGCCCATGGGTGTCCCCGGGGTGCAGCTGTGGCCAGGCTCACGGGACCCTCCTGCTGTAGTAGATGTTCCTGGCTATGACACCTGGGGGAGAAGTGATGATGAGCGGCTGCGCCCGTCACCGCTCCCAGCCCCGGCTGCGGGGACCGAGAGCTGGGAGCCCTCGGCCGTGGGGCCAGCTGGCACCACCGCCACCGCCACCGGCACCAGCACCGGCACCGGCACCTCTGCCCCTGTGCCGCCTTCTCCCGCCACGCTGCCTGCGCTGCCAGCCGGCCTGGGGGCTCCTCTTGCGTCTCCTGTGCCGGGGCGGTGACAAGCGGACCCACCGGCACATGCTGGTGGTGACACGGGGCTGGTGGTGATGCTGGGCAGCCGCCCTCCTCCTGCGGGCCTGGGCCGGCCCGTAGCCATGGAGCCTGTGTGCAGCCGGGCGGCACCGTGGGGACATTGTGATGCCGCTGGTGATGTTGGCCGTGTAACACGCCTCTGTCACAAAGGGCCTCGCCCCGGCACCCCTATAAAAGCGGGGTGGGGGGCCAGAGCCAACCCGCGGCAGGGCAGGGCGGCTGGCCACCCCACTCGGCCAGTCCCAGCATGGCTCGGTCCCGGCGCAGCGAGACCCGCAGCAGGAGCCGGCGCCGCCGCCGCAGCCCGGGCCACTACCAGAGCCGCCCTCGCCGCCGGTATGGGAGGAGCCGCCGCCGGCCTGCGGCACGCAGCCGCAGGCATACAAGGAGCCGGCGGCAGCGTGGGGGACACAGGCTTCGCCGCTGAGTAGACCCCAGCACTGGGCGTCTGCGGAGCCAGTGTCCCCGAGACCCCCGGCCGCCGCACCGCCGCGGCCCTGGCTCCATCAATAAAGCTGGAATGATCGCATGAAGGGTGTGTGTGTCCCTGGTGTCCCTGTGCGCCGGCTGCGTGTCCCCTGGTGTCGTGTCCCATGGGTGGGCGTCCGTGTCTGCTTGGGGGGGGGGGCGGGGGGCCGGGTTGTCCGATGGGTACGCATGTCCAGGACCAGCACACGTCTCCAGGGATGGAGATGCCCCAGCCTGACGGCTCCTGTGCTGGCTCTGACCCCCATCTCCACGTCCCCAACCCGTCTCCACGTCCCCAGCCCATCTCCATGCCTCCCGGGCACTAGTGCCCTCCCCAAGGGAGCCGTGGGTGGCCCTGCGGCATCCCCAGGGATTTCGGGGCCGTGAAGGCACCCAAGGGTGGCCCTGAGCAGGCGGGCAGGTGCCACCTGCCAGCGATGCCCCCACCACTCGGGACAAGGAGCCTGGCCCTTCTCGTGGTGCCGGGGGAGCCGCCTGCCGCAGTGCCCCAGGAGAGAGGGGCTGCAGCCCCTTTCGTTCACTTTCGTTCACTCTTGTTGATCACTTTGAAGAGAGGCCTTCTGAGGAGTCGGGTGGGAATCAGGAGCTCCCTGCTACAGGTCCCCAGCAGGGCACCGGCACTGTCCCCATGTGCCGGGACACGGGCGCTGTCCCCACTGTCCCTGCCTGCCCTGTGGCCCCTCTGACCTCACAAGAGCCGGCAGCAGCGGGTGCCGGCAGAGCCCCGGGACGGGCCGAGCGCGGTGCCTGCGGGGGGCTGCCTCGGTGATGGCTGGTCAGCGTAAGAGGTGGGTGGGGGCAGCCCTGGCCCCCCCCTGGGGAAATGAGCCCGGGGACCGTCCCAAAGGGGCTGTGACCCCGCAGGGCTGGCCATGCTGCTGCCTTGCGCAGCCCCGGGCGGGCTGGGGACCCAGCCCTGTCTCTGCTTCTCCCAGGCACAGCAAGTGCCCTGCAGTGAGCCGGCAGCGAGCGGCATCCGGCGCCGGCAGCATGCACGCCGCCCTCCAGAGCTTCCTCCGGCTGCTCCGCAGCTTCCTCTCCTTCGGCCTCACGGCGGCATTCGGCGACCTCCTGCTCCGCTCCACCCTCCTCTTCCTTTTCGTCCTGCTCCTGCCCCTCTTTGTGCTGCAGGACCAGGTGCTGCCGGTCCTGCTCGTCCTCGGGAGAGCCCTGCTCCCCGTCGCCGGCATCTTCCTCACCCGCCTGCTGCCGGCCCTGGCTGCCTTCCTCGCCGCGCTCTTCCCGCCCGTCCTCCTCTTCCTGCTGGTGCTGCTGGCCAAAGCTGAGCCCGTCAGCGACAGTGGCACCGCCTCAGGGAGAAGGTGTTTGAGAAGATGTGAGAGAAACAGCCCTGCAGACCCCCAGGGCAGGGGAGAAGGAGGGGAGGAGGTGCTCCGGGCACCGGAGCAGAGATTCCCCTGCCGCTCCTGGGGAGGACCATGGTGACGCAGGCTCTCACCCTGCAGCCCGTGGAGGTCCACGGTGGAGCAGATATCCACCTGCAGCCCGTGGAGGACCCCACTGCGGTGCAGGGGATTGCGCCCAAAGGAGGTTGCGACCCCGTGGGAAGCCCGCGCTGGAGCAGGCTCCTGGCAGGACTTGCGGCCCTGTGCAGAGGAGCCCGCGCTGGAGCAGCTTTGCTGGCAGGACTTGCGACCCTGTGGGGGGACCCACGCTGGAGCAGTCTGTTCCTGAAGGACTGCGCCCCCTGGGAAGGACCCACGCTGGAGCAGTTGGTGGAGGACTGTCTCCCGTGGGAGGGACCCCACGCTGGAGCGGGGCAAGAGCGTGAGGAGGACGGAGCGGCAGAGACAACGCGCAATGAACTGGCCGCAAGCCCCATTCCCCGTCCCCCTGCGCCACTCAGGCGGAGGAGGTGGAGAATTCGGGAGGGAAGTTGAGCCTGGGAAGAAGGCAGGGGTGGGGGGAAGGGGTTTATAGGTGTGTTCTTCTTTCTCATTATCCTACGTCCTTGTTAACTGGCAATAAATTAATTTAATTTCCCCGGGTCGAGCCTGTTTTGCCCGTGATGGTACTTGCTGAGTGATCTCCCTGCCCTTCTCTCCACCCACGAGCCTTTTGTCGTGTTTTCTCCCCCTTGCCCAGCTGAGGAGGGCAGTGACGGAGCGGCTGGGTGGGCACCAGAGCCCAGCCAAGGTCAACCCACCGCCGCGCCTTCAGCGGCTGCGCCGGAGCCCTCGGCATCACCCTCCGGTCACGGTGGTGCACATCGTCCCCCGCCCCTCCCCGCCCCCTGCCCCCTGCCCGGTGGGGGCAGCAGACCCCGGTTCGGAGCGTGGCTGGGAGCGGCCCCTGCCCGGCACAGAGCCCTGTGTGTGCCTGGGCTGCGTGTCCGGGGCTCCTTTCCGGGCTCCATCCTGGGGCTCCATCGCGGGGGGTCCATCCCGGGGACCCCTGTAGGGACAGCCCATCCCCAGGTGACGGTGACGCGGGCGGGGGCATGGGCAGGACTCGGCTCAGCCCCCCGTCCCCGAGCCCCCAGCCCCAGCGCTGACGGCCCTTGTGCAGCCCATGGGGCCCCCGGTCCCACATCCCCGGGCCTGGCGGGGACCCCTCTCCTGTGACGGGCTCAGGCACCGGGGGCCGGGGCAGGGCTGGGCGCGGGGGTCACCCCAGGCAGGGCAGGGGGACGGGGCGGAGCTAGGGAGCGAGTGGGCGGGGGTTGGTGGCGCCAGGAAGGCTGGAGGCGATGGTGCGGGGTGACATGCGGGGCCTTTAATGACAGACGTGTCCCTGGGAGCCTGGCGGACCACGGTGGGGGCGGGTGACGACGGCGCCCATGGGTGTCCCCGGGGTGCAGCTGTGGCCAGGCTCACGGGACCCTCCTGCTGTAGTAGATGTTCCTGGCTATGACACCTGGGGGAGAAGTGATGATGAGCGGCTGCGCCCGTCACCGCTCCCAGCCCCGGCTGCGGGGACCGAGAGCTGGGAGCCCTCGGCCGTGGGGCCAGCTGGCACCACCGCCACCGCCACCGGCACCAGCACCGGCACCGGCACCTCTGCCCCTGTGCCGCCTTCTCCCGCCACGCTGCCTGCGCTGCCAGCCGGCCTGGGGGCTCCTCTTGCGTCTCCTGTGCCGGGGCGGTGACAAGCGGACCCACCGGCACATGCTGGTGGTGACACGGGGCTGGTGGTGATGCTGGGCAGCCGCCCTCCTCCTGCGGGCCTGGGCCGGCCCGTAGCCATGGAGCCTGTGTGCAGCCGGGCGGCACCGTGGGGACATTGTGATGCCGCTGGTGATGTTGGCCGTGTAACACGCCTCTGTCACAAAGGGCCTCGCCCCGGCACCCCTATAAAAGCGGGGTGGGGGGCCAGAGCCAACCCGCGGCAGGGCAGGGCGGCTGGCCACCCCACTCGGCCAGTCCCAGCATGGCTCGGTCCCGGCGCAGCGAGACCCGCAGCAGGAGCCGGCGCCGCCGCCGCAGCCCGGGCCACTACCAGAGCCGCCCTCGCCGCCGGTATGGGAGGAGCCGCCGCCGGCCTGCGGCACGCAGCCGCAGGCATACAAGGAGCCGGCGGCAGCGTGGGGGACACAGGCTTCGCCGCTGAGTAGACCCCAGCACTGGGCGTCTGCGGAGCCAGTGTCCCCGAGACCCCCGGCCGCCGCACCGCCGCGGCCCTGGCTCCATCAATAAAGCTGGAATGATCGCATGAAGGGTGTGTGTGTCCCTGGTGTCCCTGTGCGCCGGCTGCGTGTCCCCTGGTGTCGTGTCCCATGGGTGGGCGTCCGTGTCTGCTTGAGGGGGGGGGGGGGGGGGGCGGGGGGCCGGGTTGTCCGATGGGTACGCATGTCCAGGACCAGCACACGTCTCCAGGGATGGAGATGCCCCAGCCTGACGGCTCCTGTGCTGGCTCTGACCCCCATCTCCACGTCCCCAACCCGTCTCCACGTCCCCAGCCCATCTCCATGCCTCCCGGGCACTAGTGCCCTCCCCAAGGGAGCCGTGGGTGGCCCTGCGGCATCCCCAGGGATTTCGGGGCCGTGAAGGCACCCAAGGGTGGCCCTGAGCAGGCGGGCAGGTGCCACCTGCCAGCGATGCCCCCACCACTCGGGACAAGGAGCCTGGCCCTTCTCGTGGTGCCGGGGGAGCCGCCTGCCGCAGTGCCCCAGGAGGGAGGGGCTGCAGCCCCTTTCGTTCACTTTCGTTCACTCTTGTTGATCACTTTGAAGAGAGGCCTTCTGAGGAGTCGTGTGGGAATCAGGAGCTCCCTGCTACAGGTCCCCAGCAGGGCACCGGCACTGTCCCCATGTGCCGGGACACGGGCGCTGTCCCCACTGTCCCTGCCTGCCCTGTGGCCCCTCTGACCTCACAAGAGCCGGCAGCAGCGGGTGCCGGCAGAGCCCCGGGACGGGCCGAGCGCGGTGCCTGCGGGGGGCTGCCTCGGTGATGGCTGGTCAGCGTAAGAGGTGGGTGGGGGCAGCCCTGGCCCCCCCTGGGGAAATGAGCCCGGGGACCGTCCCATAAGGGGCTGTGACCCCGCAGGGCTGGCCATGCTGCTGCCTTGCGCAGCCCCGGGCGGGCTGGGGACCCAGCCCTGTCTCTGCTTCTCCCAGGCACAGCAAGTGCCCTGCAGTGAGCCGGCAGCGAGCGGCATCCGGCGCCGGCAGCATGCACGCCGCCCTCCAGAGCTTCCTCCGGCTGCTCCGCAGCTTCCTCTCCTTCGGCCTCACGGCGGCATTCGGCGACCTCCTGCTCCGCTCCACCCTCCTCTTCCTTTTCGTCCTGCTCCTGCCCCTCTTTGTGCTGCAGGACCAGGTGCTGCCGGTCCTGCTCGTCCTCGGGAGAGCCCTGCTCCCCGTCACCGGCATCTTCCTCACCCGCCTGCTGCCGGCCCTGGCCGCCTTCCTTGCCGCGCTCTTCCCGCCCGTCCTCCTCTTCCTGCTGGTGCTGCTGGCCAAAGCTGAGCCCGTCAGCGACAGTGGCACCGCCTCAGGGAGAAGGTGTTTGAGAAGATGTGAGAGAAACAGCCCTGCAGACCCCCAGGGCAGGGGAGAAGGAGGGGAGGAGGTGCTCCGGGCACCGGAGCAGAGATTCCCCTGCCGCTCCTGGGGAGGACCATGGTGACGCAGGCTCTCACCCTGCAGCCCGTGGAGGTCCACGGTGGAGCAGATATCCACCTGCAGCCCGTGGAGGACCCCACTGCGGTGCAGGGGATTGCGCCCAAAGGAGGCTGCGACCCCATGGGAAGCCCGCGCTGGAGCAGGCTCCTGGCAGGACTTGCGGCCCTGTGCAGAGGAGCCCGCGCTGGAGCAGCTTTGCTGGCAGGACTTGCGACCCTGTGGGGGGACCCACGCTGGAGCAGTCTGTTCCTGAAGGACTGCGCCCCCTGGGAAGGACCCACGCTGGAGCAGTTGGTGGAGGACTGTCTCCCGTGGGAGGGACCCCACGCTGGAGCGGGGCAAGAGCGTGAGGAGGACGGAGCGGCAGAGACAACGCGCAATGAACTGGCCGCAAGCCCCATTCCCCGTCCCCCTGCGCCACTCAGGCGGAGGAGGTGGAGAATTCGGGAGGGAAGTTGAGCCTGGGAAGAAGGCAGGGGTGGGGGGAAGGGGTTTATAGGTGTGTTCTTCTTTCTCATTATCCTACGTCCTTGTTAACTGGCAATAAATTAATTTAATTTCCCCGGGTCGAGCCTGTTTTGCCCGTGATGGTACTTGCTGAGTGATCTCCCTGCCCTTCTCTCCACCCACGAGCCTTTTGTCGTGTTTTCTCCCCCTTGCCCAGCTGAGGAGGGCAGTGACGGAGCGGCTGGGTGGGCACCAGAGCCCAGCCAAGGTCAACCCACCGCCGCGTCTTCAGCGGCTGCGCCGGAGCCCTCGGCATCACCCTCCGGTCACGGTGGTGCACATCGTCCCCCGCCCCTCCCCGCCCCCTGCCCCCTGCCCGGTGGGGGCAGCAGACCCCGGTTCGGAGCGTGGCTGGGAGCGGCCCCTGCCCGGCACAGAGCCCTGTGTGTGCCTGGGCTGCGTGTCCGGGGCTCCTTTCCGGGCTCCATCCTGGGGCTCCATCGCGGGGGGTCCATCCCGGGGACCCCTGTAGGGACAGCCCATCCCCAGGTGACGGTGACGCGGGCGGGGGCATGGGCAGGACTCGGCTCAGCCCCCCGTCCCCGAGCCCCCAGCCCCAGCGCTGACGGCCCTTGTGCAGCCCATGGGGCCCCCGGTCCCACATCCCCGGGCCTGGCGGGGACCCCTCTCCTGTGACGGGCTCAGGCACCGGGGGCCGGGGCAGGGCTGGGCGCGGGGGTCACCCCAGGCAGGGCAGGGGGACGGGGCGGAGCTAGGGAGCGAGTGGGCGGGGGTTGGTGGCGCCAGGAAGGCTGGAGGCGATGGTGCGGGGTGACATGCGGGGCCTTTAATGACAGACGTGTCCCTGGGAGCCTGGCGGACCACGGTGGGGGCGGGTGACGACGGCGCCCATGGGTGTCCCCGGGGTGCAGCTGTGGCCAGGCTCACGGGACCCTCCTGCTGTAGTAGATGTTCCTGGCTATGACACCTGGGGGAGAAGTGATGATGAGCGGCTGCGCCCGTCACCGCTCCCAGCCCCGGCTGCGGGGACCGAGAGCTGGGAGCCCTCGGCCGTGGGGCCAGCTGGCACCACCGCCACCGCCACCGGCACCAGCACCGGC
The DNA here is from genome assembly GCF_965638725.1 of Aptenodytes patagonicus. NCBI lineage: Eukaryota > Metazoa > Chordata > Aves > Sphenisciformes > Spheniscidae > Aptenodytes > Aptenodytes patagonicus. Next base: position 75,882 of record NW_027472125.1, on the reverse strand, counting down.
ACCGGCACCTCTGCCCCTGTGCCGCCTTCTCCCGCCACGCTGCCTGCGCTGCCAGCCGGCCTGGGGGCTCCTCTTGCGTCTCCTGTGCCGGGGCGGTGACAAGCGGACCCACCGGCACATGCTGGTGGTGACACGGGGCTGGTGGTGATGCTGGGCAGCCGCCCTCCTCCTGCGGGCCTGGGCCGGCCCGTAGCCATGGAGCCTGTGTGCAGCCGGGCGGCACCGTGGGGACATTGTGATGCCGCTGGTGATGTTGGCCGTGTAACACGCCTCTGTCACAAAGGGCCTCGCCCCGGCACCCCTATAAAAGCGGGGTGGGGGGCCAGAGCCAACCCGCGGCAGGGCAGGGCGGCTGGCCACCCCACTCGGCCAGTCCCAGCATGGCTCGGTCCCGGCGCAGCGAGACCCGCAGCAGGAGCCGGCGCCGCCGCCGCAGCCCGGGCCACTACCAGAGCCGCCCTCGCCGCCGGTATGGGAGGAGCCGCCGCCGGCCTGCGGCACGCAGCCGCAGGCATACAAGGAGCCGGCGGCAGCGTGGGGGACACAGGCTTCGCCGCTGAGTAGACCCCAGCACTGGGCGTCTGCGGAGCCAGTGTCCCCGAGACCCCCGGCCGCCGCACCGCCGCGGCCCTGGCTCCATCAATAAAGCTGGAATGATCGCATGAAGGGTGTGTGTGTCCCTGGTGTCCCTGTGCGCCGGCTGCGTGTCCCCTGGTGTCGTGTCCCATGGGTGGGCGTCCGTGTCTGCTTGAGGGGGGGGGGGGGGGGGCGGGGGGCCGGGTTGTCCGATGGGTACGCATGTCCAGGACCAGCACACGTCTCCAGGGATGGAGATGCCCCAGCCTGACGGCTCCTGTGCTGGCTCTGACCCCCATCTCCACGTCCCCAACCCGTCTCCACGTCCCCAGCCCATCTCCATGCCTCCCGGGCACTAGTGCCCTCCCCAAGGGAGCCGTGGGTGGCCCTGCGGCATCCCCAGGGATTTCGGGGCCGTGAAGGCACCCAAGGGTGGCCCTGAGCAGGCGGGCAGGTGCCACCTGCCAGCGATGCCCCCACCACTCGGGACAAGGAGCCTGGCCCTTCTCGTGGTGCCGGGGGAGCCGCCTGCCGCAGTGCCCCAGGAGGGAGGGGCTGCAGCCCCTTTCGTTCACTTTCGTTCACTCTTGTTGATCACTTTGAAGAGAGGCCTTCTGAGGAGTCGTGTGGGAATCAGGAGCTCCCTGCTACAGGTCCCCAGCAGGGCACCGGCACTGTCCCCATGTGCCGGGACACGGGCGCTGTCCCCACTGTCCCTGCCTGCCCTGTGGCCCCTCTGACCTCACAAGAGCCGGCAGCAGCGGGTGCCGGCAGAGCCCCGGGACGGGCCGAGCGCGGTGCCTGCGGGGGGCTGCCTCGGTGATGGCTGGTCAGCGTAAGAGGTGGGTGGGGGCAGCCCTGGCCCCCCCTGGGGAAATGAGCCCGGGGACCGTCCCATAAGGGGCTGTGACCCCGCAGGGCTGGCCATGCTGCTGCCTTGCGCAGCCCCGGGCGGGCTGGGGACCCAGCCCTGTCTCTGCTTCTCCCAGGCACAGCAAGTGCCCTGCAGTGAGCCGGCAGCGAGCGGCATCCGGCGCCGGCAGCATGCACGCCGCCCTCCAGAGCTTCCTCCGGCTGCTCCGCAGCTTCCTCTCCTTCGGCCTCACGGCGGCATTCGGCGACCTCCTGCTCCGCTCCACCCTCCTCTTCCTTTTCGTCCTGCTCCTGCCCCTCTTTGTGCTGCAGGACCAGGTGCTGCCGGTCCTGCTCGTCCTCGGGAGAGCCCTGCTCCCCGTCACCGGCATCTTCCTCACCCGCCTGCTGCCGGCCCTGGCCGCCTTCCTTGCCGCGCTCTTCCCGCCCGTCCTCCTCTTCCTGCTGGTGCTGCTGGCCAAAGCTGAGCCCGTCAGCGACAGTGGCACCGCCTCAGGGAGAAGGTGTTTGAGAAGATGTGAGAGAAACAGCCCTGCAGACCCCCAGGGCAGGGGAGAAGGAGGGGAGGAGGTGCTCCGGGCACCGGAGCAGAGATTCCCCTGCCGCTCCTGGGGAGGACCATGGTGACGCAGGCTCTCACCCTGCAGCCCGTGGAGGTCCACGGTGGAGCAGATATCCACCTGCAGCCCGTGGAGGACCCCACTGCGGTGCAGGGGATTGCGCCCAAAGGAGGCTGCGACCCCATGGGAAGCCCGCGCTGGAGCAGGCTCCTGGCAGGACTTGCGGCCCTGTGCAGAGGAGCCCGCGCTGGAGCAGCTTTGCTGGCAGGACTTGCGACCCTGTGGGGGGACCCACGCTGGAGCAGTCTGTTCCTGAAGGACTGCGCCCCCTGGGAAGGACCCACGCTGGAGCAGTTGGTGGAGGACTGTCTCCCGTGGGAGGGACCCCACGCTGGAGCGGGGCAAGAGCGTGAGGAGGACGGAGCGGCAGAGACAACGCGCAATGAACTGGCCGCAAGCCCCATTCCCCGTCCCCCTGCGCCACTCAGGCGGAGGAGGTGGAGAATTCGGGAGGGAAGTTGAGCCTGGGAAGAAGGCAGGGGTGGGGGAAGGGGTTTATAGGTGTGTTCTTCTTTCTCATTATCCTACGTCCTTGTTAACTGGCAATAAATTAATTTAATTTCCCCGGGTCGAGCCTGTTTTGCCCGTGATGGTACTTGCTGAGTGATCTCCCTGCCCTTCTCTCCACCCACGAGCCTTTTGTCGTGTTTTCTCCCCCTTGCCCAGCTGAGGAGGGCAGTGACGGAGCGGCTGGGTGGGCACCAGAGCCCAGCCAAGGTCAACCCACCGCCGCGTCTTCAGCGGCTGCGCCGGAGCCCTCGGCATCACCCTCCGGTCACGGTGGTGCACATCGTCCCCCGCCCCTCCCCGCCCCCTGCCCCCTGCCCGGTGGGGGCAGCAGACCCCGGTTCGGAGCGTGGCTGGGAGCGGCCCCTGCCCGGCACAGAGCCCTGTGTGTGCCTGGGCTGCGTGTCCGGGGCTCCTTTCCGGGCTCCATCCTGGGGCTCCATCGCGGGGGGTCCATCCCGGGGACCCCTGTAGGGACAGCCCATCCCCAGGTGACGGTGACGCGGGCGGGGGCATGGGCAGGACTCGGCTCAGCCCCCCGTCCCCGAGCCCCCAGCCCCAGCGCTGACGGCCCTTGTGCAGCCCATGGGGCCCCCGGTCCCACATCCCCGGGCCTGGCGGGGACCCCTCTCCTGTGACGGGCTCAGGCACCGGGGGCCGGGGCAGGGCTGGGCGCGGGGGTCACCCCAGGCAGGGCAGGGGGACGGGGCGGAGCTAGGGAGCGAGTGGGCGGGGGTTGGTGGCGCCAGGAAGGCTGGAGGCGATGGTGCGGGGTGACATGCGGGGCCTTTAATGACAGACGTGTCCCTGGGAGCCTGGCGGACCACGGTGGGGGCGGGTGACGACGGCGCCCATGGGTGTCCCCGGGGTGCAGCTGTGGCCAGGCTCACGGGACCCTCCTGCTGTAGTAGATGTTCCTGGCTATGACACCTGGGGGAGAAGTGATGATGAGCGGCTGCGCCCGTCACCGCTCCCAGCCCCGGCTGCGGGGACCGAGAGCTGGGAGCCCTCGGCCGTGGGGCCAGCTGGCACCACCGCCACCGCCACCGGCACCAGCACCGGCACCGGCACCTCTGCCCCTGTGCCGCCTTCTCCCGCCACGCTGCCTGCGCTGCCAGCCGGCCTGGGGGCTCCTCTTGCGTCTCCTGTGCCGGGGCGGTGACAAGCGGACCCACCGGCACATGCTGGTGGTGACACGGGGCTGGTGGTGATGCTGGGCAGCCGCCCTCCTCCTGCGGGCCTGGGCCGGCCCGTAGCCATGGAGCCTGTGTGCAGCCGGGCGGCACCGTGGGGACATTGTGATGCCGCTGGTGATGTTGGCCGTGTAACACGCCTCTGTCACAAAGGGCCTCGCCCCGGCACCCCTATAAAAGCGGGGTGGGGGGCCAGAGCCAACCCGCGGCAGGGCAGGGCGGCTGGCCACCCCACTCGGCCAGTCCCAGCATGGCTCGGTCCCGGCGCAGCGAGACCCGCAGCAGGAGCCGGCGCCGCCGCCGCAGCCCGGGCCACTACCAGAGCCGCCCTCGCCGCCGGTATGGGAGGAGCCGCCGCCGGCCTGCGGCACGCAGCCGCAGGCATACAAGGAGCCGGCGGCAGCGTGGGGGACACAGGCTTCGCCGCTGAGTAGACCCCAGCACTGGGCGTCTGCGGAGCCAGTGTCCCCGAGACCCCCGGCCGCCGCACCGCCGCGGCCCTGGCTCCATCAATAAAGCTGGAATGATCGCATGAAGGGTGTGTGTGTCCCTGGTGTCCCTGTGCGCCGGCTGCGTGTCCCCTGGTGTCGTGTCCCATGGGTGGGCGTCCGTGTCTGCTTGAGGGGGGGGGGGGGGGGGCGGGGGGCCGGGTTGTCCGATGGGTACGCATGTCCAGGACCAGCACACGTCTCCAGGGATGGAGATGCCCCAGCCTGACGGCTCCTGTGCTGGCTCTGACCCCCATCTCCACGTCCCCAACCCGTCTCCACGTCCCCAGCCCATCTCCATGCCTCCCGGGCACTAGTGCCCTCCCCAAGGGAGCCGTGGGTGGCCCTGCGGCATCCCCAGGGATTTCGGGGCCGTGAAGGCACCCAAGGGTGGCCCTGAGCAGGCGGGCAGGTGCCACCTGCCAGCGATGCCCCCACCACTCGGGACAAGGAGCCTGGCCCTTCTCGTGGTGCCGGGGGAGCCGCCTGCCGCAGTGCCCCAGGAGGGAGGGGCTGCAGCCCCTTTCGTTCACTTTCGTTCACTCTTGTTGATCACTTTGAAGAGAGGCCTTCTGAGGAGTCGTGTGGGAATCAGGAGCTCCCTGCTACAGGTCCCCAGCAGGGCACCGGCACTGTCCCCATGTGCCGGGACACGGGCGCTGTCCCCACTGTCCCTGCCTGCCCTGTGGCCCCTCTGACCTCACAAGAGCCGGCAGCAGCGGGTGCCGGCAGAGCCCCGGGACGGGCCGAGCGCGGTGCCTGCGGGGGGCTGCCTCGGTGATGGCTGGTCAGCGTAAGAGGTGGGTGGGGGCAGCCCTGGCCCCCCCTGGGGAAATGAGCCCGGGGACCGTCCCATAAGGGGCTGTGACCCCGCAGGGCTGGCCATGCTGCTGCCTTGCGCAGCCCCGGGCGGGCTGGGGACCCAGCCCTGTCTCTGCTTCTCCCAGGCACAGCAAGTGCCCTGCAGTGAGCCGGCAGCGAGCGGCATCCGGCGCCGGCAGCATGCACGCCGCCCTCCAGAGCTTCCTCCGGCTGCTCCGCAGCTTCCTCTCCTTCGGCCTCACGGCGGCATTCGGCGACCTCCTGCTCCGCTCCACCCTCCTCTTCCTTTTCGTCCTGCTCCTGCCCCTCTTTGTGCTGCAGGACCAGGTGCTGCCGGTCCTGCTCGTCCTCGGGAGAGCCCTGCTCCCCGTCACCGGCATCTTCCTCACCCGCCTGCTGCCGGCCCTGGCCGCCTTCCTTGCCGCGCTCTTCCCGCCCGTCCTCCTCTTCCTGCTGGTGCTGCTGGCCAAAGCTGAGCCCGTCAGCGACAGTGGCACCGCCTCAGGGAGAAGGTGTTTGAGAAGATGTGAGAGAAACAGCCCTGCAGACCCCCAGGGCAGGGGAGAAGGAGGGGAGGAGGTGCTCCGGGCACCGGAGCAGAGATTCCCCTGCCGCTCCTGGGGAGGACCATGGTGACGCAGGCTCTCACCCTGCAGCCCGTGGAGGTCCACGGTGGAGCAGATATCCACCTGCAGCCCGTGGAGGACCCCACTGCGGTGCAGGGGATTGCGCCCAAAGGAGGCTGCGACCCCATGGGAAGCCCGCGCTGGAGCAGGCTCCTGGCAGGACTTGCGGCCCTGTGCAGAGGAGCCCGCGCTGGAGCAGCTTTGCTGGCAGGACTTGCGACCCTGTGGGGGGACCCACGCTGGAGCAGTCTGTTCCTGAAGGACTGCGCCCCCTGGGAAGGACCCACGCTGGAGCAGTTGGTGGAGGACTGTCTCCCGTGGGAGGGACCCCACGCTGGAGCGGGGCAAGAGCGTGAGGAGGACGGAGCGGCAGAGACAACGCGCAATGAACTGGCCGCAAGCCCCATTCCCCGTCCCCCTGCGCCACTCAGGCGGAGGAGGTGGAGAATTCGGGAGGGAAGTTGAGCCTGGGAAGAAGGCAGGGGTGGGGGGAAGGGGTTTATAGGTGTGTTCTTCTTTCTCATTATCCTACGTCCTTGTTAACTGGCAATAAATTAATTTAATTTCCCCGGGTCGAGCCTGTTTTGCCCGTGATGGTACTTGCTGAGTGATCTCCCTGCCCTTCTCTCCACCCACGAGCCTTTTGTCGTGTTTTCTCCCCCTTGCCCAGCTGAGGAGGGCAGTGACGGAGCGGCTGGGTGGGCACCAGAGCCCAGCCAAGGTCAACCCACCGCCGCGTCTTCAGCGGCTGCGCCGGAGCCCTCGGCATCACCCTCCGGTCACGGTGGTGCACATCGTCCCCCGCCCCTCCCCGCCCCCTGCCCCCTGCCCGGTGGGGGCAGCAGACCCCGGTTCGGAGCGTGGCTGGGAGCGGCCCCTGCCCGGCACAGAGCCCTGTGTGTGCCTGGGCTGCGTGTCCGGGGCTCCTTTCCGGGCTCCATCCTGGGGCTCCATCGCGGGGGGTCCATCCCGGGGACCCCTGTAGGGACAGCCCATCCCCAGGTGACCGTGACGCGGGCGGGGGCATGGGCAGGACTCGGCTCAGCCCCCCGTCCCCGAGCCCCCAGCCCCAGCGCTGACGGCCCTTGTGCAGCCCATGGGGCCCCCGGTCCCACATCCCCGGGCCTGGCGGGGACCCCTCTCCTGTGACGGGCTCAGGCACCGGGGGCCGGGGCAGGGCTGGGCGCGGGGGTCACCCCAGGCAGGGCAGGGGGACGGGGCGGAGCTAGGGAGCGAGTGGGCGGGGGTTGGCGGCGCCAGGAAGGCTGGAGGCGATGGTGCGGGGTGACATGCGGGGCCTTTAATGACAGACGTGTCCCTGGGAGCCTGGCGGACCACGGTGGGGGCGGGTGACGACGGCGCCCATGGGTGTCCCCGGGGTGCAGCTGTGGCCAGGCTCACGGGACCCTCCTGCTGTAGTAGATGTTCCTGGCTATGACACCTGGGGGAGAAGTGATGATGAGCGGCTGCGCCCGTCACCGCTCCCAGCCCCGGCTGCGGGGACCGAGAGCTGGGAGCCCTCGGCCGTGGGGCCAGCTGGCACCACCGCCACCGCCACCGGCACCAGCACCGGCACCGGCACCTCTGCCCCTGTGCCGCCTTCTCCCGCCACGCTGCCTGCGCTGCCAGCCGGCCTGGGGGCTCCTCTTGCGTCTCCTGTGCCGGGGCGGTGACAAGCGGACCCACCGGCACATGCTGGTGGTGACACGGGGCTGGTGGTGATGCTGGGCAGCCGCCCTCCTCCTGCGGGCCTGGGCCGGCCCGTAGCCATGGAGCCTGTGTGCAGCCGGGCGGCACCGTGGGGACATTGTGATGCCGCTGGTGATGTTGGCCGTGTAACACGCCTCTGTCACAAAGGGCCTCGCCCCGGCACCCCTATAAAAGCGGGGTGGGGGGCCAGAGCCAACCCGCGGCAGGGCAGGGCGGCTGGCCACCCCACTCGGCCAGTCCCAGCATGGCTCGGTCCCGGCGCAGCGAGACCCGCAGCAGGAGCCGGCGCCGCCGCCGCAGCCCGGGCCACTACCAGAGCCGCCCTCGCCGCCGGTATGGGAGGAGCCGCCGCCGGCCTGCGGCACGCAGCCGCAGGCATACAAGGAGCCGGCGGCAGCGTGGGGGACACAGGCTTCGCCGCTGAGTAGACCCCAGCACTGGGCGTCTGCGGAGCCAGTGTCCCCGAGACCCCCGGCCGCCGCACCGCCGCGGCCCTGGCTCCATCAATAAAGCTGGAATGATCGCATGAAGGGTGTGTGTGTCCCTGGTGTCCCTGTGCGCCGGCTGCGTGTCCCCTGGTGTCGTGTCCCATGGGTGGGCGTCCGTGTCTGCTTGGGGGGGGGGGCGGGGGGCCGGGTTGTCCGATGGGTACGCATGTCCAGGACCAGCACACGTCTCCAGGGATGGAGATGCCCCAGCCTGACGGCTCCTGTGCTGGCTCTGACCCCCATCTCCACGTCCCCAACCCGTCTCCACGTCCCCAGCCCATCTCCATGCCTCCCGGGCACTAGTGCCCTCCCCAAGGGAGCCGTGGGTGGCCCTGCGGCATCCCCAGGGATTTCGGGGCCGTGAAGGCACCCAAGGGTGGCCCTGAGCAGGCGGGCAGGTGCCACCTGCCAGCGATGCCCCCACCACTCGGGACAAGGAGCCTGGCCCTTCTCGTGGTGCCGGGGGAGCCGCCTGCCGCAGTGCCCCAGGAGGGAGGGGCTGCAGCCCCTTTCGTTCACTTTCGTTCACTCTTGTTGATCACTTTGAAGAGAGGCCTTCTGAGGAGTCGGGTGGGAATCAGGAGCTCCCTGCTACAGGTCCCCAGCAGGGCACCGGCACTGTCCCCATGTGCCGGGACACGGGCGCTGTCCCCACTGTCCCTGCCTGCCCTGTGGCCCCTCTGACCTCACAAGAGCCGGCAGCAGCGGGTGCCGGCAGAGCCCCGGGACGGGCCGAGCGCGGTGCCTGCGGGGGGCTGCCTCGGTGATGGCTGGTCAGCGTAAGAGGTGGGTGGGGGCAGCCCTGGCCCCCCCCTGGGGAAATGAGCCCGGGGACCGTCCCAAAGGGGCTGTGACCCCGCAGGGCTGGCCATGCTGCTGCCTTGCGCAGCCCCGGGCGGGCTGGGGACCCAGCCCTGTCTCTGCTTCTCCCAGGCACAGCAAGTGCCCTGCAGTGAGCCGGCAGCGAGCGGCATCCGGCGCCGGCAGCATGCACGCCGCCCTCCAGAGCTTCCTCCGGCTGCTCCGCAGCTTCCTCTCCTTCGGCCTCACGGCGGCATTCGGCGACCTCCTGCTCCGCTCCACCCTCCTCTTCCTTTTCGTCCTGCTCCTGCCCCTCTTTGTGCTGCAGGACCAGGTGCTGCCGGTCCTGCTCGTCCTCGGGAGAGCCCTGCTCCCCGTCGCCGGCATCTTCCTCACCCGCCTGCTGCCGGCCCTGGCCGCCTTCCTCGCCGCGCTCTTCCCGCCCGTCCTCCTCTTCCTGCTGGTGCTGCTGGCCAAAGCTGAGCCCGTCAGCGACAGTGGCACCGCCTCAGGGAGAAGGTGTTTGAGAAGATGTGAGAGAAACAGCCCTGCAGACCCCCAGGGCAGGGGAGAAGGAGGGGAGGAGGTGCTCCGGGCACCGGAGCAGAGATTCCCCTGCCGCTCCTGGGGAGGACCATGGTGACGCAGGCTCTCACCCTGCAGCCCGTGGAGGTCCACGGTGGAGCAGATATCCACCTGCAGCCCGTGGAGGACCCCACTGCGGTGCAGGGGATTGCGCCCAAAGGAGGCTGCGACCCCGTGGGAAGCCCGCGCTGGAGCAGGCTCCTGGCAGGACTTGCGGCCCTGTGCAGAGGAGCCCGCGCTGGAGCAGCTTTGCTGGCAGGACTTGCGACCCTGTGGGGGGACCCACGCTGGAGCAGTCTGTTCCTGAAGGACTGCGCCCCCTGGGAAGGACCCACGCTGGAGCAGTTGGTGGAGGACTGTCTCCCGTGGGAGGGACCCCACGCTGGAGCGGGGCAAGAGCGTGAGGAGGACGGAGCGGCAGAGACAACGCGCAATGAACTGGCCGCAAGCCCCATTCCCCGTCCCCCTGCGCCACTCAGGCGGAGGAGGTGGAGAATTCGGGAGGGAAGTTGAGCCTGGGAAGAAGGCAGGGGTGGGGGGAAGGGGTTTATAGGTGTGTTCTTCTTTCTCATTATCCTACGTCCTTGTTAACTGGCAATAAATTAATTTAATTTCCCCGGGTCGAGCCTGTTTTGCCCGTGATGGTACTTGCTGAGTGATCTCCCTGCCCTTCTCTCCACCCACGAGCCTTTTGTCGTGTTTTCTCCCCCTTGCCCAGCTGAGGAGGGCAGTGACGGAGCGGCTGGGTGGGCACCAGAGCCCAGCCAAGGTCAACCCACCGCCGCGTCTTCAGCGGCTGCGCCGGAGCCCTCGGCATCACCCTCCGGTCACGGTGGTGCACATCGTCCCCCGCCCCTCCCCGCCCCCTGCCCCCTGCCCGGTGGGGGCAGCAGACCCCGGTTCGGAGCGTGGCTGGGAGCGGCCCCTGCCCGGCACAGAGCCCTGTGTGTGCCTGGGCTGCGTGTCCGGGGCTCCTTTCCGGGCTCCATCCTGGGGCTCCATCGCGGGGGGTCCATCCCGGGGACCCCTGTAGGGACAGCCCATCCCCAGGTGACGGTGACGCGGGCGGGGGCATGGGCAGGACTCGGCTCAGCCCCCCGTCCCCGAGCCCCCAGCCCCAGCGCTGACGGCCCTTGTGCAGCCCATGGGGCCCCCGGTCCCACATCCCCGGGCCTGGCGGGGACCCCTCTCCTGTGACGGGCTCAGGCACCGGGGGCCGGGGCAGGGCTGGGCGCGGGGGTCACCCCAGGCAGGGCAGGGGGACGGGGCGGAGCTAGGGAGCGAGTGGGCGGGGGTTGGCGGCGCCAGGAAGGCTGGAGGCGATGGTGCGGGGTGACATGCGGGGCCTTTAATGACAGACGTGTCCCTGGGAGCCTGGCGGACCACGGTGGGGGCGGGTGACGACGGCGCCCATGGGTGTCCCCGGGGTGCAGCTGTGGCCAGGCTCACGGGACCCTCCTGCTGTAGTAGATGTTCCTGGCTATGACACCTGGGGGAGAAGTGATGATGAGCGGCTGCGCCCGTCACCGCTCCCAGCCCCGGCTGCGGGGACCGAGAGCTGGGAGCCCTCGGCCGTGGGGCCAGCTGGCACCACCGCCACCGCCACCGGCACCAGCACCGGCACCGGCACCTCTGCCCCTGTGCCGCCTTCTCCCGCCACGCTGCCTGCGCTGCCAGCCGGCCTGGGGGCTCCTCTTGCGTCTCCTGTGCCGGGGCGGTGACAAGCGGACCCACCGGCACATGCTGGTGGTGACACGGGGCTGGTGGTGATGCTGGGCAGCCGCCCTCCTCCTGCGGGCCTGGGCCGGCCCGTAGCCATGGAGCCTGTGTGCAGCCGGGCGGCACCGTGGGGACATTGTGATGCCGCTGGTGATGTTGGCCGTGTAACACGCCTCTGTCACAAAGGGCCTCGCCCCGGCACCCCTATAAAAGCGGGGTGGGGGGCCAGAGCCAACCCGCGGCAGGGCAGGGCGGCTGGCCACCCCACTCGGCCAGTCCCAGCATGGCTCGGTCCCGGCGCAGCGAGACCCGCAGCAGGAGCCGGCGCCGCCGCCGCAGCCCGGGCCACTACCAGAGCCGCCCTCGCCGCCGGTATGGGAGGAGCCGCCGCCGGCCTGCGGCACGCAGCCGCAGGCATACAAGGAGCCGGCGGCAGCGTGGGGGACACAGGCTTCGCCGCTGAGTAGACCCCAGCACTGGGCGTCTGCGGAGCCAGTGTCCCCGAGACCCCCGGCCGCCGCACCGCCGCGGCCCTGGCTCCATCAATAAAGCTGGAATGATCGCATGAAGGGTGTGTGTGTCCCTGGTGTCCCTGTGCGCCGGCTGCGTGTCCCCTGGTGTCGTGTCCCATGGGTGGGCGTCCGTGTCTGCTTGGGGGGGGGGGCGGGGGGCCGGGTTGTCCGATGGGTACGCATGTCCAGGACCAGCACACGTCTCCAGGGATGGAGATGCCCCAGCCTGACGGCTCCTGTGCTGGCTCTGACCCCCATCTCCACGTCCCCAACCCGTCTCCACGTCCCCAGCCCATCTCCATGCCTCCCGGGCACTAGTGCCCTCCCCAAGGGAGCCGTGGGTGGCCCTGCGGCATCCCCAGGGATTTCGGGGCCGTGAAGGCACCCAAGGGTGGCCCTGAGCAGGCGGGCAGGTGCCACCTGCCAGCGATGCCCCCACCACTCGGGACAAGGAGCCTGGCCCTTCTCGTGGTGCCGGGGGAGCCGCCTGCCGCAGTGCCCCAGGAGGGAGGGGCTGCAGCCCCTTTCGTTCACTTTCGTTCACTCTTGTTGATCACTTTGAAGAGAGGCCTTCTGAGGAGTCGGGTGGGAATCAGGAGCTCCCTGCTACAGGTCCCCAGCAGGGCACCGGCACTGTCCCCATGTGCCGGGACACGGGCGCTGTCCCCACTGTCCCTGCCTGCCCTGTGGCCCCTCTGACCTCACAAGAGCCGGCAGCAGCGGGTGCCGGCAGAGCCCCGGGACGGGCCGAGCGCGGTGCCTGCGGGGGGCTGCCTCGGTGATGGCTGGTCAGCGTAAGAGGTGGGTGGGGGCAGCCCTGGCCCCCCCCTGGGGAAATGAGCCCGGGGACCGTCCCAAAGGGGCTGTGACCCCGCAGGGCTGGCCATGCTGCTGCCTTGCGCAGCCCCGGGCGGGCTGGGGACCCAGCCCTGTCTCTGCTTCTCCCAGGCACAGCAAGTGCCCTGCAGTGAGCCGGCAGCGAGCGGCATCCGGCGCCGGCAGCATGCACGCCGCCCTCCAGAGCTTCCTCCGGCTGCTCCGCAGCTTCCTCTCCTTCGGCCTCACGGCGGCATTCGGCGACCTCCTGCTCCGCTCCACCCTCCTCTTCCTTTTCGTCCTGCTCCTGCCCCTCTTTGTGCTGCAGGACCAGGTGCTGCCGGTCCTGCTCGTCCTCGGGAGAGCCCTGCTCCCCGTCGCCGGCATCTTCCTCACCCGCCTGCTGCCGGCCCTGGCCGCCTTCCTCGCCGCGCTCTTCCCGCCCGTCCTCCTCTTCCTGCTGGTGCTGCTGGCCAAAGCTGAGCCCGTCAGCGACAGTGGCACCGCCTCAGGGAGAAGGTGTTTGAGAAGATGTGAGAGAAACAGCCCTGCAGACCCCCAGGGCAGGGGAGAAGGAGGGGAGGAGGTGCTCCGGGCACCGGAGCAGAGATTCCCCTGCCGCTCCTGGGGAGGACCATGGTGACGCAGGCTCTCACCCTGCAGCCCGTGGAGGTCCACGGTGGAGCAGATATCCACCTGCAGCCCGTGGAGGACCCCACTGCGGTGCAGGGGATTGCGCCCAAAGGAGGCTGCGACCCCGTGGGAAGCCCGCGCTGGAGCAGGCTCCTGGCAGGACTTGCGGCCCTGTGCAGAGGAGCCCGCGCTGGAGCAGCTTTGCTGGCAGGACTTGCGACCCTGTGGGGGGACCCACGCTGGAGCAGTCTGTTCCTGAAGGACTGCGCCCCCTGGGAAGGACCCACGCTGGAGCAGTTGGTGGAGGACTGTCTCCCGTGGGAGGGACCCCACGCTGGAGCGGGGCAAGAGCGTGAGGAGGACGGAGCGGCAGAGACAACGCGCAATGAACTGGCCGCAAGCCCCATTCCCCGTCCCCCTGCGCCACTCAGGCGGAGGAGGTGGAGAATTCGGGAGGGAAGTTGAGCCTGGGAAGAAGGCAGGGGTGGGGGGAAGGGGTTTATAGGTGTGTTCTTCTTTCTCATTATCCTACGTCCTTGTTAACTGGCAATAAATTAATTTAATTTCCCCGGGTCGAGCCTGTTTTGCCCGTGATGGTACTTGCTGAGTGATCTCCCTGCCCTTCTCTCCACCCACGAGCCTTTTGTCGTGTTTTCTCCCCCTTGCCCAGCTGAGGAGGGCAGTGACGGAGCGGCTGGGTGGGCACCAGAGCCCAGCCAAGGTCAACCCACCGCCGCGTCTTCAGCGGCTGCGCCGGAGCCCTCGGCATCACCCTCCGGTCACGGTGGTGCACATCGTCCCCCGCCCCTCCCCGCCCCCTGCCCCCTGCCCGGTGGGGGCAGCAGACCCCGGTTCGGAGCGTGGCTGGGAGCGGCCCCTGCCCGGCACAGAGCCCTGTGTGTGCCTGGGCTGCGTGTCCGGGGCTCCTTTCCGGGCTCCATCCTGGGGCTCCATCGCGGGGGGTCCATCCCGGGGACCCCTGTAGGGACAGCCCATCCCCAGGTGACGGTGACGCGGGCGGGGGCATGGGCAGGACTCGGCTCAGCCCCCCGTCCCCGAGCCCCCAGCCCCAGCGCTGACGGCCCTTGTGCAGCCCATGGGGCCCCCGGTCCCACATCCCCGGGCCTGGCGGGGACCCCTCTCCTGTGACGGGCTCAGGCACCGGGGGCCGGGGCAGGGCTGGGCGCGGGGGTCACCCCAGGCAGGGCAGGGGGACGGGGCGGAGCTAGGGAGCGAGTGGGCGGGGGTTGGCGGCGCCAGGAAGGCTGGAGGCGATGGTGCGGGGTGACATGCGGGGCCTTTAATGACAGACGTGTCCCTGGGAGCCTGGCGGACCACGGTGGGGGCGGGTGACGACGGCGCCCATGGGTGTCCCCGGGGTGCAGCTGTGGCCAGGCTCACGGGACCCTCCTGCTGTAGTAGATGTTCCTGGCTATGACACCTGGGGGAGAAGTGATGATGAGCGGCTGCGCCCGTCACCGCTCCCAGCCCCGGCTGCGGGGACCGAGAGCTGGGAGCCCTCGGCCGTGGGGCCAGCTGGCACCACCGCCACCGCCACCGGCACCAGCACCGGCACCGGCACCTCTGCCCCTGTGCCGCCTTCTCCCGCCACGCTGCCTGCGCTGCCAGCCGGCCTGGGGGCTCCTCTTGCGTCTCCTGTGCCGGGGCGGTGACAAGCGGACCCACCGGCACATGCTGGTGGTGACACGGGGCTGGTGGTGATGCTGGGCAGCCGCCCTCCTCCTGCGGGCCTGGGCCGGCCCGTAGCCATGGAGCCTGTGTGCAGCCGGGCGGCACCGTGGGGACATTGTGATGCCGCTGGTGATGTTGGCCGTGTAACACGCCTCTGTCACAAAGGGCCTCGCCCCGGCACCCCTATAAAAGCGGGGTGGGGGGCCAGAGCCAACCCGCGGCAGGGCAGGGCGGCTGGCCACCCCACTCGGCCAGTCCCAGCATGGCTCGGTCCCGGCGCAGCGAGACCCGCAGCAGGAGCCGGCGCCGCCGCCGCAGCCCGGGCCACTACCAGAGCCGCCCTCGCCGCCGGTATGGGAGGAGCCGCCGCCGGCCTGCGGCACGCAGCCGCAGGCATACAAGGAGCCGGCGGCAGCGTGGGGGACACAGGCTTCGCCGCTGAGTAGACCCCAGCACTGGGCGTCTGCGGAGCCAGTGTCCCCGAGACCCCCGGCCGCCGCACCGCCGCGGCCCTGGCTCCATCAATAAAGCTGGAATGATCGCATGAAGGGTGTGTGTGTCCCTGGTGTCCCTGTGCGCTGGCTGCGTGTCCCCTGGTGTCGTGTCCCATGGGTGGGCGTCCGTGTCTGCTTCGGGGGGTGGGGGGGGGGGGGCGGGGGGCCGGGTTGTCCGATGGGTACGCATGTCCAGGACCAGCACACGTCTCCAGGGATGGAGATGCCCCAGCCTGACGGCTCCTGTGCTGGCTCTGACCCCCATCTCCACGTCCCCAACCCGTCTCCACGTCCCCAGCCCATCTCCATGCCTCCCGGGCACTAGTGCCCTCCCCAAGGGAGCCGTGGGTGGCCCTGCGGCATCCCCAGGGATTTCGGGGCCGTGAAGGCACCCAAGGGTGGCCCTGAGCAGGCGGGCAGGTGCCACCTGCCAGCGATGCCCCCACCACTCGGGACAAGGAGCCTGGCCCTTCTCGTGGTGCCGGGGGAGCCGCCTGCCGCAGTGCCCCAGGAGGGAGGGGCTGCAGCCCCTTTCGTTCACTTTCGTTCACTCTTGTTGATCACTTTGAAGAGAGGCCTTCTGAGGAGTCGGGTGGGAATCAGGAGCTCCCTGCTACAGGTCCCCAGCAGGGCACCGGCACTGTCCCCATGTGCCGGGACACGGGCGCTGTCCCCACTGTCTCTGCCTGCCCTGTGGCCCCTCTGACCTCACAAGAGCCGGCAGCAGCGGGTGCCGGCAGAGCCCCGGGACGGGCCGAGCGCGGTGCCTGCGGGGGGCTGCCTCGGTGATGGCTGGTCAGCGTAAGAGGTGGGTGGGGGCAGCCCTGGCCCCCCCCTGGGGAAATGAGCCCGGGGACCGTCCCAAAGGGGCTGTGACCCCGCAGGGCTGGCCATGCTGCTGCCTTGCGCAGCCCCGGGCGGGCTGGGGACCCAGCCCTGTCTCTGCTTCTCCCAGGCACAGCAAGTGCCCTGCAGTGAGCCGGCAGCGAGCGGCATCCGGCGCCGGCAGCATGCACGCCGCCCTCCAGAGCTTCCTCCGGCTGCTCCGCAGCTTCCTCTCCTTCGGCCTCACGGCGGCATTCGGCGACCTCCTGCTCCGCTCCACCCTCCTCTTCCTTTTCGTCCTGCTCCTGCCCCTCTTTGTGCTGCAGGACCAGGTGCTGCCGGTCCTGCTCGTCCTCGGGAGAGCCCTGCTCCCCGTCGCCGGCATCTTCCTCACCCGCCTGCTGCCGGCCCTGGCCGCCTTCCTCGCCGCGCTCTTCCCGCCCGTCCTCCTCTTCCTGCTGGTGCTGCTGGCCAAAGCTGAGCCCGTCAGCGACAGTGGCACCGCCTCAGGGAGAAGGTGTTTGAGAAGATGTGAGAGAAACAGCCCTGCAGACCCCCAGGGCAGGGGAGAAGGAGGGGAGGAGGTGCTCCGGGCACCGGAGCAGAGATTCCCCTGCCGCTCCTGGGGAGGACCATGGTGACGCAGGCTCTCACCCTGCAGCCCGTGGAGGTCCACGGTGGAGCAGATATCCACCTGCAGCCCGTGGAGGACCCCACTGCGGTGCAGGGGATTGCGCCCAAAGGAGGCTGCGACCCCGTGGGAAGCCCGCGCTGGAGCAGGCTCCTGGCAGGACTTGCGGCCCTGTGCAGAGGAGCCCGCGCTGGAGCAGCTTTGCTGGCAGGACTTGCGACCCTGTGGGGGGACCCACGCTGGAGCAGTCTGTTCCTGAAGGACTGCGCCCCCTGGGAAGGACCCACGCTGGAGCAGTTGGTGGAGGACTGTCTCCCGTGGGAGGGACCCCACGCTGGAGCGGGGCAAGAGCGTGAGGAGGACGGAGCGGCAGAGACAACGCGCAATGAACTGGCCGCAAGCCCCATTCCCCGTCCCCCTGCGCCACTCAGGCGGAGGAGGTGGAGAATTCGGGAGGGAAGTTGAGCCTGGGAAGAAGGCAGGGGTGGGGGGAAGGGGTTTATAGGTGTGTTCTTCTTTCTCATTATCCTACGTCCTTGTTAACTGGCAATAAATTAATTTAATTTCCCCGGGTCGAGCCTGTTTTGCCCGTGATGGTACTTGCTGAGTGATCTCCCTGCCCTTCTCTCCACCCACGAGCCTTTTGTCGTGTTTTCTCCCCCTTGCCCAGCTGAGGAGGGCAGTGACGGAGCGGCTGGGTGGGCACCAGAGCCCAGCCAAGGTCAACCCACCGCCGCGTCTTCAGCGGCTGCGCCGGAGCCCTCGGCATCACCCTCCGGTC
Organism: Aptenodytes patagonicus; assembly: GCF_965638725.1. Taxonomy (NCBI): domain Eukaryota; kingdom Metazoa; phylum Chordata; class Aves; order Sphenisciformes; family Spheniscidae; genus Aptenodytes; species Aptenodytes patagonicus. The sequence goes on along the minus strand of NW_027472125.1, from coordinate 58,490 downwards.
ACGGTGGTGCACATCGTCCCCCGCCCCTCCCCGCCCCCTGCCCCCTGCCCGGTGGGGGCAGCAGACCCCGGTTCGGAGCGTGGCTGGGAGCGGCCCCTGCCCGGCACAGAGCCCTGTGTGTGCCTGGGCTGCGTGTCCGGGGCTCCTTTCCGGGCTCCATCCTGGGGCTCCATCGCGGGGGGTCCATCCCGGGGACCCCTGTAGGGACAGCCCATCCCCAGGTGACCGTGACGCGGGCGGGGGCATGGGCAGGACTCGGCTCAGCCCCCCGTCCCCGAGCCCCCAGCCCCAGCGCTGACGGCCCTTGTGCAGCCCATGGGGCCCCCGGTCCCACATCCCCGGGCCTGGCGGGGACCCCTCTCCTGTGACGGGCTCAGGCACCGGGGGCCGGGGCAGGGCTGGGCGCGGGGGTCACCCCAGGCAGGGCAGGGGGACGGGGCGGAGCTAGGGAGCGAGTGGGCGGGGGTTGGCGGCGCCAGGAAGGCTGGAGGCGATGGTGCGGGGTGACATGCGGGGCCTTTAATGACAGACGTGTCCCTGGGAGCCTGGCGGACCACGGTGGGGGCGGGTGACGACGGCGCCCATGGGTGTCCCCGGGGTGCAGCTGTGGCCAGGCTCACGGGACCCTCCTGCTGTAGTAGATGTTCCTGGCTATGACACCTGGGGGAGAAGTGATGATGAGCGGCTGCGCCCGTCACCGCTCCCAGCCCCGGCTGCGGGGACCGAGAGCTGGGAGCCCTCGGCCGTGGGGCCAGTTGGCACCACCGCCACCGCCACCGGCACCAGCACCGGCACCGGCACCTCTGCCCCTGTGCCGCCTTCTCCCGCCACGCTGCCTGCGCTGCCAGCCGGCCTGGGGGCTCCTCTTGCGTCTCCTGTGCCGGGGCGGTGACAAGCGGACCCACCGGCACATGCTGGTGGTGACACGGGGCTGGTGGTGATGCTGGGCAGCCGCCCTCCTCCTGCGGGCCTGGGCCGGCCCGTAGCCATGGAGCCTGTGTGCAGCCGGGCGGCACCGTGGGGACATTGTGATGCCGCTGGTGATGTTGGCCGTGTAACACGCCTCTGTCACAAAGGGCCTCACCCCGGCACCCCTATAAAAGCGGGGTGGGGGGCCAGAGCCAACCCGCGGCAGGGCAGGGCGGCTGGCCACCCCACTCGGCCAGTCCCAGCATGGCTCGGTCCCGGCGCAGCGAGACCCGCAGCAGGAGCCGGCGCCGCCGCCGCAGCCCGGGCCACTACCAGAGCCGCCCTCGCCGCCGGTATGGGAGGAGCCGCCGCCGGCCTGCGGCACGCAGCCGCAGGCATACAAGGAGCCGGCGGCAGCGTGGGGGACACAGGCTTCGCCGCTGAGTAGACCCCAGCACTGGGCGTCTGCGGAGCCAGTGTCCCCGAGACCCCCGGCCGCCGCACCGCCGCGGCCCTGGCTCCATCAATAAAGCTGGAATGATCGCATGAAGGGTGTGTGTGTCCCTGGTGTCCCTGTGCGCCGGCTGCGTGTCCCCTGGTGTCGTGTCCCATGGGTGGGCGTCCGTGTCTGCTTGGGGGGGGGGCGGGGGGCCGGGTTGTCCGATGGGTACGCATGTCCAGGACCAGCACACGTCTCCAGGGATGGAGATGCCCCAGCCTGACGGCTCCTGTGCTGGCTCTGACCCCCATCTCCACGTCCCCAACCCGTCTCCACGTCCCCAGCCCATCTCCATGCCTCCCGGGCACTAGTGCCCTCCCCAAGGGAGCCGTGGGTGGCCCTGCGGCATCCCCAGGGATTTCGGGGCCGTGAAGGCACCCAAGGGTGGCCCTGAGCAGGCGGGCAGGTGCCACCTGCCAGCGATGCCCCCACCACTCGGGACAAGGAGCCTGGCCCTTCTCGTGGTGCCGGGGGAGCCGCCTGCCGCAGTGCCCCAGGAGGGAGGGGCTGCAGCCCCTTTCGTTCACTTTCGTTCACTCTTGTTGATCACTTTGAAGAGAGGCCTTCTGAGGAGTCGGGTGGGAATCAGGAGCTCCCTGCTACAGGTCCCCAGCAGGGCACCGGCACTGTCCCCATGTGCCGGGACACGGGCGCTGTCCCCACTGTCCCTGCCTGCCCTGTGGCCCCTCTGACCTCACAAGAGCCGGCAGCAGCGGGTGCCGGCAGAGCCCCGGGACGGGCCGAGCGCGGTGCCTGCGGGGGGCTGCCTCGGTGATGGCTGGTCAGCGTAAGAGGTGGGTGGGGGCAGCCCTGGCCCCCCCCTGGGGAAATGAGCCCGGGGACCGTCCCAAAGGGGCTGTGACCCCGCAGGGCTGGCCATGCTGCTGCCTTGCGCAGCCCCGGGCGGGCTGGGGACCCAGCCCTGTCTCTGCTTCTCCCAGGCACAGCAAGTGCCCTGCAGTGAGCCGGCAGCGAGCGGCATCCGGCGCCGGCAGCATGCACGCCGCCCTCCAGAGCTTCCTCCGGCTGCTCCGCAGCTTCCTCTCCTTCGGCCTCACGGCGGCATTCGGCGACCTCCTGCTCCGCTCCACCCTCCTCTTCCTTTTCGTCCTGCTCCTGCCCCTCTTTGTGCTGCAGGACCAGGTGCTGCCGGTCCTGCTCGTCCTCGGGAGAGCCCTGCTCCCCGTCGCCGGCATCTTCCTCACCCGCCTGCTGCCGGCCCTGGCCGCCTTCCTCGCCGCGCTCTTCCCGCCCGTCCTCCTCTTCCTGCTGGTGCTGCTGGCCAAAGCTGAGCCCGTCAGCGACAGTGGCACCGCCTCAGGGAGAAGGTGTTTGAGAAGATGTGAGAGAAACAGCCCTGCAGACCCCCAGGGCAGGGGAGAAGGAGGGGAGGAGGTGCTCCGGGCACCGGAGCAGAGATTCCCCTGCCGCTCCTGGGGAGGACCATGGTGACGCAGGCTCTCACCCTGCAGCCCGTGGAGGTCCACGGTGGAGCAGATATCCACCTGCAGCCCGTGGAGGACCCCACTGCGGTGCAGGGGATTGCGCCCAAAGGAGGCTGCGACCCCGTGGGAAGCCCGCGCTGGAGCAGGCTCCTGGCAGGACTTGCGGCCCTGTGCAGAGGAGCCCGCGCTGGAGCAGCTTTGCTGGCAGGACTTGCGACCCTGTGGGGGGACCCACGCTGGAGCAGTCTGTTCCTGAAGGACTGCGCCCCCTGGGAAGGACCCACGCTGGAGCAGTTGGTGGAGGACTGTCTCCCGTGGGAGGGACCCCACGCTGGAGCGGGGCAAGAGCGTGAGGAGGACGGAGCGGCAGAGACAACGCGCAATGAACTGGCCGCAAGCCCCATTCCCCGTCCCCCTGCGCCACTCAGGCGGAGGAGGTGGAGAATTCGGGAGGGAAGTTGAGCCTGGGAAGAAGGCAGGGGTGGGGGGAAGGGGTTTATAGGTGTGTTCTTCTTTCTCATTATCCTACGTCCTTGTTAACTGGCAATAAATTAATTTAATTTCCCCGGGTCGAGCCTGTTTTGCCCGTGATGGTACTTGCTGAGTGATCTCCCTGCCCTTCTCTCCACCCACGAGCCTTTTGTCGTGTTTTCTCCCCCTTGCCCAGCTGAGGAGGGCAGTGACGGAGCGGCTGGGTGGGCACCAGAGCCCAGCCAAGGTCAACCCACCGCCGCGTCTTCAGCGGCTGCGCCGGAGCCCTCGGCATCACCCTCCGGTCACAGTGGTGCACATCGTCCCCCGCCCCTCCCCGCCCCCTGCCCCCTGCCCGGTGGGGGCAGCAGACCCCGGTTCGGAGCGTGGCTGGGAGCGGCCCCTGCCCGGCACAGAGCCCTGTGTGTGCCTGGGCTGCGTGTCCGGGGCTCCTTTCCGGGCTCCATCCTGGGGCTCCATCGCGGGGGGTCCATCCCGGGGACCCCTGTAGGGACAGCCCATCCCCAGGTGACGGTGACGCGGGCGGGGGCATGGGCAGGACTCGGCTCAGCCCCCCGTCCCCGAGCCCCCAGCCCCAGCGCTGACGGCCCTTGTGCAGCCCATGGGGCCCCCGGTCCCACATCCCCGGGCCTGGCGGGGACCCCTCTCCTGTGACGGGCTCAGGCACCGGGGGCCGGGGCAGGGCTGGGCGCGGGGGTCACCCCAGGCAGGGCAGGGGGACGGGGCGGAGCTAGGGAGCGAGTGGGCGGGGGTTGGCGGCGCCAGGAAGGCTGGAGGCGATGGTGCGGGGTGACATGCGGGGCCTTTAATGACAGACGTGTCCCTGGGAGCCTGGCGGACCACGGTGGGGGCGGGTGACGACGGCGCCCATGGGTGTCCCCGGGGTGCAGCTGTGGCCAGGCTCACGGGACCCTCCTGCTGTAGTAGATGTTCCTGGCTATGACACCTGGGGGAGAAGTGATGATGAGCGGCTGCGCCCGTCACCGCTCCCAGCCCCGGCTGCGGGGACCGAGAGCTGGGAGCCCTCGGCCGTGGGGCCAGTTGGCACCACCGCCACCGCCACCGGCACCAGCACCGGCACCGGCACCTCTGCCCCTGTGCCGCCTTCTCCCGCCACGCTGCCTGCGCTGCCAGCCGGCCTGGGGGCTCCTCTTGCGTCTCCTGTGCCGGGGCGGTGACAAGCGGACCCACCGGCACATGCTGGTGGTGACACGGGGCTGGTGGTGATGCTGGGCAGCCGCCCTCCTCCTGCGGGCCTGGGCCGGCCCGTAGCCATGGAGCCTGTGTGCAGCCGGGCGGCACCGTGGGGACATTGTGATGCCGCTGGTGATGTTGGCCGTGTAACACGCCTCTGTCACAAAGGGCCTCGCCCCGGCACCCCTATAAAAGCGGGGTGGGGGGCCAGAGCCAACCCGCGGCAGGGCAGGGCGGCTGGCCACCCCACTCGGCCAGTCCCAGCATGGCTCGGTCCCGGCGCAGCGAGACCCGCAGCAGGAGCCGGCGCCGCCGCCGCAGCCCGGGCCACTACCAGAGCCGCCCTCGCCGCCGGTATGGGAGGAGCCGCCGCCGGCCTGCGGCACGCAGCCGCAGGCATACAAGGAGCCGGCGGCAGCGTGGGGGACACAGGCTTCGCCGCTGAGTAGACCCCAGCACTGGGCGTCTGCGGAGCCAGTGTCCCCGAGACCCCCGGCCGCCGCACCGCCGCGGCCCTGGCTCCATCAATAAAGCTGGAATGATCGCATGAAGGGTGTGTGTGTCCCTGGTGTCCCTGTGCGCCGGCTGCGTGTCCCCTGGTGTCGTGTCCCATGGGTGGGCGTCCGTGTCTGCTTGGGGGGGGGGCGGGGGGCCGGGTTGTCCGATGGGTACGCATGTCCAGGACCAGCACACGTCTCCAGGGATGGAGATGCCCCAGCCTGACGGCTCCTGTGCTGGCTCTGACCCCCATCTCCACGTCCCCAACCCGTCTCCACGTCCCCAGCCCATCTCCATGCCTCCCGGGCACTAGTGCCCTCCCCAAGGGAGCCGTGGGTGGCCCTGCGGCATCCCCAGGGATTTCGGGGCCGTGAAGGCACCCAAGGGTGGCCCTGAGCAGGCGGGCAGGTGCCACCTGCCAGCGATGCCCCCACCACTCGGGACAAGGAGCCTGGCCCTTCTCGTGGTGCCGGGGGAGCCGCCTGCCGCAGTGCCCCAGGAGGGAGGGGCTGCAGCCCCTTTCGTTCACTTTCGTTCACTCTTGTTGATCACTTTGAAGAGAGGCCTTCTGAGGAGTCGGGTGGGAATCAGGAGCTCCCTGCTACAGGTCCCCAGCAGGGCACCGGCACTGTCCCCATGTGCCGGGACACGGGCGCTGTCCCCACTGTCCCTGCCTGCCCTGTGGCCCCTCTGACCTCACAAGAGCCGGCAGCAGCGGGTGCCGGCAGAGCCCCGGGATGGGCCGAGTGCGGTGCCTGCGGGGGGCTGCCTCGGTGATGGCTGGTCAGCGTAAGAGGTGGGTGGGGGCAGCCCTGGCCCCCCCCTGGGGAAATGAGCCCGGGGACCGTCCCAAAGGGGCTGTGACCCCGCAGGGCTGGCCATGCTGCTGCCTTGCGCAGCCCCGGGCGGGCTGGGGACCCAGCCCTGTCTCTGCTTCTCCCAGGCACAGCAAGTGCCCTGCAGTGAGCCGGCAGCGAGCGGCATCCGGCGCCGGCAGCATGCACGCCGCCCTCCAGAGCTTCCTCCGGCTGCTCCGCAGCTTCCTCTCCTTCGGCCTCACGGCGGCATTCGGCGACCTCCTGCTCCGCTCCACCCTCCTCTTCCTTTTCGTCCTGCTCCTGCCCCTCTTTGTGCTGCAGGACCAGGTGCTGCCGGTCCTGCTCGTCCTCGGGAGAGCCCTGCTCCCCGTCGCCGGCATCTTCCTCACCCGCCTGCTGCCGGCCCTGGCCGCCTTCCTCGCCGCGCTCTTCCCGCCCGTCCTCCTCTTCCTGCTGGTGCTGCTGGCCAAAGCTGAGCCCGTCAGCGACAGTGGCACCGCCTCAGGGAGAAGGTGTTTGAGAAGATGTGAGAGAAACAGCCCTGCAGACCCCCAGGGCAGGGGAGAAGGAGGGGAGGAGGTGCTCCGGGCACCGGAGCAGAGATTCCCCTGCCGCTCCTGGGGAGGACCATGGTGACGCAGGCTCTCACCCTGCAGCCCGTGGAGGTCCACGGTGGAGCAGATATCCACCTGCAGCCCGTGGAGGACCCCACTGCGGTGCAGGGGATTGCGCCCAAAGGAGGCTGCGACCCCGTGGGAAGCCCGCGCTGGAGCAGGCTCCTGGCAGGACTTGCGGCCCTGTGCAGAGGAGCCCGCGCTGGAGCAGCTTTGCTGGCAGGACTTGCGACCCTGTGGGGGGACCCACGCTGGAGCAGTCTGTTCCTGAAGGACTGCGCCCCCTGGGAAGGACCCACGCTGGAGCAGTTGGTGGAGGACTGTCTCCCGTGGGAGGGACCCCACGCTGGAGCGGGGCAAGAGCGTGAGGAGGACGGAGCGGCAGAGACAACGCGCAATGAACTGGCCGCAAGCCCCATTCCCCGTCCCCCTGCGCCACTCAGGCGGAGGAGGTGGAGAATTCGGGAGGGAAGTTGAGCCTGGGAAGAAGGCAGGGGTGGGGGGAAGGGGTTTATAGGTGTGTTCTTCTTTCTCATTATCCTACGTCCTTGTTAACTGGCAATAAATTAATTTAATTTCCCCGGGTCGAGCCTGTTTTGCCCGTGATGGTACTTGCTGAGTGATCTCCCTGCCCTTCTCTCCACCCACGAGCCTTTTGTCGTGTTTTCTCCCCCTTGCCCAGCTGAGGAGGGCAGTGACGGAGCGGCTGGGTGGGCACCAGAGCCCAGCCAAGGTCAACCCACCGCCGCGTCTTCAGCGGCTGCGCCGGAGCCCTCGGCATCACCCTCCGGTCACGGTGGTGCACATCGTCCCCCGCCCCTCCCCGCCCCCTGCCCCCTGCCCGGTGGGGGCAGCAGACCCCGGTTCGGAGCGTGGCTGGGAGCGGCCCCTGCCCGGCACAGAGCCCTGTGTGTGCCTGGGCTGCGTGTCCGGGGCTCCTTTCCGGGCTCCATCCTGGGGCTCCATCGCGGGGGGTCCATCCCGGGGACCCCTGTAGGGACAGCCCATCCCCAGGTGACCGTGACGCGGGCGGGGGCATGGGCAGGACTCGGCTCAGCCCCCCGTCCCCGAGCCCCCAGCCCCAGCGCTGACGGCCCTTGTGCAGCCCATGGGGCCCCCGGTCCCACATCCCCGGGCCTGGCGGGGACCCCTCTCCTGTGACGGGCTCAGGCACCGGGGGCCGGGGCAGGGCTGGGCGCGGGGGTCACCCCAGGCAGGGCAGGGGGACGGGGCGGAGCTAGGGAGCGAGTGGGCGGGGGTTGGCGGCGCCAGGAAGGCTGGAGGCGATGGTGCGGGGTGACATGCGGGGCCTTTAATGACAGACGTGTCCCTGGGAGCCTGGCGGACCACGGTGGGGGCGGGTGACGACGGCGCCCATGGGTGTCCCCGGGGTGCAGCTGTGGCCAGGCTCACGGGACCCTCCTGCTGTAGTAGATGTTCCTGGCTATGACACCTGGGGGAGAAGTGATGATGAGCGGCTGCGCCCGTCACCGCTCCCAGCCCCGGCTGCGGGGACCGAGAGCTGGGAGCCCTCGGCCGTGGGGCCAGCTGGCACCACCGCCACCGCCACCGGCACCAGCACCGGCACCGGCACCTCTGCCCCTGTGCCGCCTTCTCCCGCCACGCTGCCTGCGCTGCCAGCCGGCCTGGGGGCTCCTCTTGCGTCTCCTGTGCCGGGGCGGTGACAAGCGGACCCACCGGCACATGCTGGTGGTGACACGGGGCTGGTGGTGATGCTGGGCAGCCGCCCTCCTCCTGCGGGCCTGGGCCGGCCCGTAGCCATGGAGCCTGTGTGCAGCCGGGCGGCACCGTGGGGACATTGTGATGCCGCTGGTGATGTTGGCCGTGTAACACGCCTCTGTCACAAAGGGCCTCGCCCCGGCACCCCTATAAAAGCGGGGTGGGGGGCCAGAGCCAACCCGCGGCAGGGCAGGGCGGCTGGCCACCCCACTCGGCCAGTCCCAGCATGGCTCGGTCCCGGCGCAGCGAGACCCGCAGCAGGAGCCGGCGCCGCCGCCGCAGCCCGGGCCACTACCAGAGCCGCCCTCGCCGCCGGTATGGGAGGAGCCGCCGCCGGCCTGCGGCACGCAGCCGCAGGCATACAAGGAGCCGGCGGCAGCGTGGGGGACACAGGCTTCGCCGCTGAGTAGACCCCAGCACTGGGCGTCTGCGGAGCCAGTGTCCCCGAGACCCCCGGCCGCCGCACCGCCGCGGCCCTGGCTCCATCAATAAAGCTGGAATGATCGCATGAAGGGTGTGTGTGTCCCTTCCCTGTGCGCCGGCTGCGTGTCCCCTGGTGTCGTGTCCCATGGGTGGGCGTCCGTGTCTGCTTGGGGGGGGGGGGGGCGGGGGGCCGGGTTGTCCGATGGGTACGCATGTCCAGGACCAGCACACGTCTCCAGGGATGGAGATGCCCCAGCCTGACGGCTCCTGTGCTGGCTCTGACCCCCATCTCCACGTCCCCAACCCGTCTCCACGTCCCCAGCCCATCTCCATGCCTCCCGGGCACTAGTGCCCTCCCCAAGGGAGCCGTGGGTGGCCCTGCGGCATCCCCAGGGATTTCGGGGCCGTGAAGGCACCCAAGGGTGGCCCTGAGCAGGCGGGCAGGTGCCACCTGCCAGCGATGCCCCCACCACTCGGGACAAGGAGCCTGGCCCTTCTCGTGGTGCCGGGGGAGCCGCCTGCCGCAGTGCCCCAGGAGGGAGGGGCTGCAGCCCCTTTCGTTCACTTTCGTTCACTCTTGTTGATCACTTTGAAGAGAGGCCTTCTGAGGAGTCGGGTGGGAATCAGGAGCTCCCTGCTACAGGTCCCCAGCAGGGCACCGGCACTGTCCCCATGTGCCGGGACACGGGCGCTGTCCCCACTGTCCCTGCCTGCCCTGTGGCCCCTCTGACCTCACAAGAGCCGGCAGCAGCGGGTGCCGGCAGAGCCCCGGGACGGGCCGAGCGCGGTGCCTGCGGGGGGCTGCCTCGGTGATGGCTGGTCAGCGTAAGAGGTGGGTGGGGGCAGCCCTGGCCCCCCCCTGGGGAAATGAGCCCGGGGACCGTCCCAAAGGGGCTGTGACCCCGCAGGGCTGGCCATGCTGCTGCCTTGCGCAGCCCCGGGCGGGCTGGGGACCCAGCCCTGTCTCTGCTTCTCCCAGGCACAGCAAGTGCCCTGCAGTGAGCCGGCAGCGAGCGGCATCCGGCGCCGGCAGCATGCACGCCGCCCTCCAGAGCTTCCTCCGGCTGCTCCGCAGCTTCCTCTCCTTCGGCCTCACGGCGGCATTCGGCGACCTCCTGCTCCGCTCCACCCTCCTCTTCCTTTTCGTCCTGCTCCTGCCCCTCTTTGTGCTGCAGGACCAGGTGCTGCCGGTCCTGCTCGTCCTCGGGAGAGCCCTGCTCCCCGTCGCCGGCATCTTCCTCACCCGCCTGCTGCCGGCCCTGGCCGCCTTCCTCGCCGCGCTCTTCCCGCCCGTCCTCCTCTTCCTGCTGGTGCTGCTGGCCAAAGCTGAGCCCGTCAGCGACAGTGGCACCGCCTCAGGGAGAAGGTGTTTGAGAAGATGTGAGAGAAACAGCCCTGCAGACCCCCAGGGCAGGGGAGAAGGAGGGGAGGAGGTGCTCCGGGCACCGGAGCAGAGATTCCCCTGCCGCTCCTGGGGAGGACCATGGTGACGCAGGCTCTCACCCTGCAGCCCGTGGAGGTCCACGGTGGAGCAGATATCCACCTGCAGCCCGTGGAGGACCCCACTGCGGTGCAGGGGATTGCGCCCAAAGGAGGCTGCGACCCCGTGGGAAGCCCGCGCTGGAGCAGGCTCCTGGCAGGACTTGCGGCCCTGTGCAGAGGAGCCCGCGCTGGAGCAGCTTTGCTGGCAGGACTTGCGACCCTGTGGGGGACCCACGCTGGAGCAGTCTGTTCCTGAAGGACTGCGCCCCCTGGGAAGGACCCACGCTGGAGCAGTTGGTGGAGGACTGTCTCCCGTGGGAGGGACCCCACGCTGGAGCGGGGCAAGAGCGTGAGGAGGACGGAGCGGCAGAGACAACGCGCAATGAACTGGCCGCAAGCCCCATTCCCCGTCCCCCTGCGCCACTCAGGCGGAGGAGGTGGAGAATTCGGGAGGGAAGTTGAGCCTGGGAAGAAGGCAGGGGTGGGGGGAAGGGGTTTATAGGTGTGTTCTTCTTTCTCATTATCCTACGTCCTTGTTAACTGGCAATAAATTAATTTAATTTCCCCGGGTCGAGCCTGTTTTGCCCGTGATGGTACTTGCTGAGTGATCTCCCTGCCCTTCTCTCCACCCACGAGCCTTTTGTCGTGTTTTCTCCCCCTTGCCCAGCTGAGGAGGGCAGTGACGGAGCGGCTGGGTGGGCACCAGAGCCCAGCCAAGGTCAACCCACCGCCGCGTCTTCAGCGGCTGCGCCGGAGCCCTCGGCATCACCCTCCGGTCACGGTGGTGCACATCGTCCCCCGCCCCTCCCCGCCCCCTGCCCCCTGCCCGGTGGGGGCAGCAGACCCCGGTTCGGAGCGTGGCTGGGAGCGGCCCCTGCCCGGCACAGAGCCCTGTGTGTGCCTGGGCTGCGTGTCCGGGGCTCCTTTCCGGGCTCCATCCTGGGGCTCCATCGCGGGGGGTCCATCCCGGGGACCCCTGTAGGGACAGCCCATCCCCAGGTGACCGTGACGCGGGCGGGGGCATGGGCAGGACTCGGCTCAGCCCCCCGTCCCCGAGCCCCCAGCCCCAGCGCTGACGGCCCTTGTGCAGCCCATGGGGCCCCCGGTCCCACATCCCCGGGCCTGGCGGGGACCCCTCTCCTGTGACGGGCTCAGGCACCGGGGGCCGGGGCAGGGCTGGGCGCGGGGGTCACCCCAGGCAGGGCAGGGGGACGGGGCGGAGCTAGGGAGCGAGTGGGCGGGGGTTGGCGGCGCCAGGAAGGCTGGAGGCGATGGTGCGGGGTGACATGCGGGGCCTTTAATGACAGACGTGTCCCTGGGAGCCTGGCGGACCACGGTGGGGGCGGGTGACGACGGCGCCCATGGGTGTCCCCGGGGTGCAGCTGTGGCCAGGCTCACGGGACCCTCCTGCTGTAGTAGATGTTCCTGGCTATGACACCTGGGGGAGAAGTGATGATGAGCGGCTGCGCCCGTCACCGCTCCCAGCCCCGGCTGCGGGGACCGAGAGCTGGGAGCCCTCGGCCGTGGGGCCAGCTGGCACCACCGCCACCGCCACCGGCACCAGCACCGGCACCGGCACCTCTGCCCCTGTGCCGCCTTCTCCCGCCACGCTGCCTGCGCTGCCAGCCGGCCTGGGGGCTCCTCTTGCGTCTCCTGTGCCGGGGCGGTGACAAGCGGACCCACCGGCACATGCTGGTGGTGACACGGGGCTGGTGGTGATGCTGGGCAGCCGCCCTCCTCCTGCGGGCCTGGGCCGGCCCGTAGCCATGGAGCCTGTGTGCAGCCGGGCGGCACCGTGGGGACATTGTGATGCCGCTGGTGATGTTGGCCGTGTAACACGCCTCTGTCACAAAGGGCCTCGCCCCGGCACCCCTATAAAAGCGGGGTGGGGGGCCAGAGCCAACCCGCGGCAGGGCAGGGCGGCTGGCCACCCCACTCGGCCAGTCCCAGCATGGCTCGGTCCCGGCGCAGCGAGACCCGCAGCAGGAGCCGGCGCCGCCGCCGCAGCCCGGGCCACTACCAGAGCCGCCCTCGCCGCCGGTATGGGAGGAGCCGCCGCCGGCCTGCGGCACGCAGCCGCAGGCATACAAGGAGCCGGCGGCAGCGTGGGGGACACAGGCTTCGCCGCTGAGTAGACCCCAGCACTGGGCGTCTGCGGAGCCAGTGTCCCCGAGACCCCCGGCCGCCGCACCGCCGCGGCCCTGGCTCCATCAATAAAGCTGGAATGATCGCATGAAGGGTGTGTGTGTCCCTGGTGTCCCTGTGCGCCGGCTGCGTGTCCCCTGGTGTCGTGTCCCATGGGTGGGCGTCCGTGTCTGCTTGAGGGGGGGGGGGGGGGGGGGGCGGGGGGCCGGGTTGTCCGATGGGTACGCATGTCCAGGACCAGCACACGTCTCCAGGGATGGAGATGCCCCAGCCTGACGGCTCCTGTGCTGGCTCTGACCCCCATCTCCACGTCCCCAACCCGTCTCCACGTCCCCAGCCCATCTCCATGCCTCCCGGGCACTAGTGCCCTCCCCAAGGGAGCCGTGGGTGGCCCTGCAGCATCCCCAGGGATTTCGGGGCCGTGAAGGCACCCAAGGGTGGCCCTGAGCAGGCGGGCAGGTGCCACCTGCCAGCGATGCCCCCACCACTCGGGACAAGGAGCCTGGCCCTTCTCGTGGTGCCGGGGGAGCCGCCTGCCGCAGTGCCCCAGGAGGGAGGGGCTGCAGCCCCTTTCGTTCACTTTCGTTCACTCTTGTTGATCACTTTGAAGAGAGGCCTTCTGAGGAGTCGTGTGGGAATCAGGAGCTCCCTGCTACAGGTCCCCAGCAGGGCACCGGCACTGTCCCCATGTGCCGGGACACGGGCGCTGTCCCCACTGTCCCTGCCTGCCCTGTGGCCCCTCTGACCTCACAAGAGCCGGCAGCAGCGGGTGCCGTCAGAGCCCCGGGACGGGCCGAGCGCGGTGCCTGCGGGGGGCTGCCTCGGTGATGGCTGGTCAGCGTAAGAGGTGGGTGGGGGCAGCCCTGGCCCCCCCCTGGGGAAATGAGCCCGGGGACCGTCCCAAAGGGGCTGTGACCCCGCAGGGCTGGCCATGCTGCTGCCTTGCGCAGCCCCGGGCGGGCTGGGGACCCAGCCCTGTCTCTGCTTCTCCCAGGCACAGCAAGTGCCCTGCAGTGAGCCGGCAGCGAGCGGCATCCGGCGCCGGCAGCATGCACGCCGCCCTCCAGAGCTTCCTCCGGCTGCTCCGCAGCTTCCTCTCCTTCGGCCTCACGGCGGCATTCGGCGACCTCCTGCTCCGCTCCACCCTCCTCTTCCTTTTCGTCCTGCTCCTGCCCCTCTTTGTGCTGCAGGACCAGGTGCTGCCGGTCCTGCTCGTCCTCGGGAGAGCCCTGCTCCCCGTCGCCGGCATCTTCCTCACCCGCCTGCTGCCGGCCCTGGCCGCCTTCCTCGCCGCGCTCTTCCCGCCCGTCCTCCTCTTCCTGCTGGTGCTGCTGGCCAAAGCTGAGCCCGTCAGCGACAGTGGCACCGCCTCAGGGAGAAGGTGTTTGAGAAGATGTGAGAGAAACAGCCCTGCAGACCCCCAGGGCAGGGGAGAAGGAGGGGAGGAGGTGCTCCGGGCACCGGAGCAGAGATTCCCCTGCCGCTCCTGGGGAGGACCATGGTGACGCAGGCTCTCACCCTGCAGCCCGTGGAGGTCCACGGTGGAGCAGATATCCACCTGCAGCCCGTGGAGGACCCCACTGCGGTGCAGGGGATTGCGCCCAAAGGAGGCTGCGACCCCGTGGGAAGCCCGCGCTGGAGCAGGCTCCTGGCAGGACTTGCGGCCCTGTGCAGAGGAGCCCGCGCTGGAGCAGCTTTGCTGGCAGGACTTGCGACCCTGTGGGGGGACCCACGCTGGAGCAGTCTGTTCCTGAAGGACTGCGCCCCCTGGGAAGGACCCACGCTGGAGCAGTTGGTGGAGGACTGTCTCCCGTGGGAGGGACCCCACGCTGGAGCGGGGCAAGAGCGTGAGGAGGACGGAGCGGCAGAGACAACGCACAATGAACTGGCCGCAAGCCCCATTCCCCGTCCCCCTGCGCCACTCAGGCGGAGGAGGTGGAGAATTCGGGAGGGAAGTTGAGCCTGGGAAGAAGGCAGGGGTGGGGGGAAGGGGTTTATAGGTGTGTTCTTCTTTCTCATTATCCTACGTCCTTGTTAACTGGCAATAAATTAATTTAATTTCCCCGGGTCGAGCCTGTTTTGCCCGTGATGGTACTTGCTGAGTGATCTCCCTGCCCTTCTCTCCACCCACGAGCCTTTTGTCGTGTTTTCTCCCCCTTGCCCAGCTGAGGAGGGCAGTGACGGAGCGGCTGGGTGGGCACCAGAGCCCAGCCAAGGTCAACCCACCGCCGCGTCTTCAGCGGCTGCGCCGGAGCCCTCGGCATCACCCTCCGGTCACGGTGGTGCACATCGTCCCCCGCCCCTCCCCGCCCCCTGCCCCCTGCCCGGTGGGGGCAGCAGACCCCGGTTCGGAGCGTGGCTGGGAGCGGCCCCTGCCCGGCACAGAGCCCTGTGTGTGCCTGGGCTGCGTGTCCGGGGCTCCTTTCCGGGCTCCATCCTGGGGCTCCATCGCGGGGGGTCCATCCCGGGGACCCCTGTAGGGACAGCCCATCCCCAGGTGACCGTGACGCGGGCGGGGGCATGGGCAGGACTCGGCTCAGCCCCCCGTCCCCGAGCCCCCAGCCCCAGCGCTGACGGCCCTTGTGCAGCCCATGGGGCCCCCGGTCCCACATCCCCAGGCCTGGCGGGGACCCCTCTCCTGTGACGGGCTCAGGCACCGGGGGCCGGGGCAGGGCTGGGCGCGGGGGTCACCCCAGGCAGGGCAGGGGGACGGGGCGGAGCTAGGGAGCGAGTGGGCGGGGGTTGGCGGCGCCAGGAAGGCTGGAGGCGATGGTGCGGGGTGACATGCGGGGCCTTTAATGACAGACGTGTCCCTGGGAGCCTGGCGGACCACGGTGGGGGCGGGTGACGACGGCGCCCATGGGTGTCCCCGGGGTGCAGCTGTGGCCAGGCTCACGGGACCCTCCTGCTGTAGTAGATGTTCCTGGCTATGACACCTGGGGGAGAAGTGATGATGAGCGGCTGCGCCCGTCACCGCTCCCAGCCCCGGCTGCGGGGACCGAGAGCTGGGAGCCCTCGGCCGTGGGGCCAGCTGGCACCACCGCCACCGCCACCGGCACCAGCACCGGCACCGGCACCTCTGCCCCTGTGCCGCCTTCTCCCGCCACGCTGCCTGCGCTGCCAGCCGGCCTGGGGGCTCCTCTTGCGTCTCCTGTGCCGGGGCGGTGACAAGCGGACCCACCGGCACATGCTGGTGGTGACACGGGGCTGGTGGTGATGCTGGGCAGCCGCCCTCCTCCTGCGGGCCTGGGCCGGCCCGTAGCCATGGAGCCTGTGTGCAGCCGGGCGGCACCGTGGGGACATTGTGATGCCGCTGGTGATGTTGGCCGTGTAACACGCCTCTGTCACAAAGGGCCTCGCCCCGGCACCCCTATAAAAGCGGGGTGGGGGGCCAGAGCCAACCCGCGGCAGGGCAGGGCGGCTGGCCACCCCACTCGGCCAGTCCCAGCATGGCTCGGTCCCGGCGCAGCGAGACCCGCAGCAGGAGCCGGCGCCGCCGCCGCAGCCCGGGCCACTACCAGAGCCGCCCTCGCCGCCGGTATGGGAGGAGCCGCCGCCGGCCTGCGGCACGCAGCCGCAGGCATACAAGGAGCCGGCGGCAGCGTGGGGGACACAGGCTTCGCCGCTGAGTAGACCCCAGCACTGGGCGTCTGCGGAGCCAGTGTCCCCGAGACCCCCGGCCGCCGCACCGCCGCGGCCCTGGCTCCATCAATAAAGCTGGAATGATCGCATGAAGGGTGTGTGTGTCCCTGGTGTCCCTGTGCGCCGGCTGCGTGTCCCCTGGTGTCGTGTCCCATGGGTGGGCGTCCGTGTCTGCTTCGGGGGGGGGGTGGGGGGGGGGGGGCGGGGGGCCGGGTTGTCCGATGGGTACGCATGTCCAGGACCAGCACACGTCTCCAGGGATGGAGATGCCCCAGCCTGACGGCTCCTGTGCTGGCTCTGACCCCCATCTCCACGTCCCCAACCCGTCTCCACGTCCCCAGCCCATCTCCATGCCTCCCGGGCACTAGTGCCCTCCCCAAGGGAGCCGTGGGTGGCCCTGCGGCATCCCCAGGGATTTCGGGGCCGTGAAGGCACCCAAGGGTGGCCCTGAGCAGGCGGGCAGGTGCCACCTGCCAGCGATGCCCCCACCACTCGGGACAAGGAGCCTGGCCCTTCTCGTGGTGCCGGGGGAGCCGCCTGCCGCAGTGCCCCAGGAGGGAGGGGCTGCAGCCCCTTTCGTTCACTTTCGTTCACTCTTGTTGATCACTTTGAAGAGAGGCCTTCTGAGGAGTCGGGTGGGAATCAGGAGCTCCCTGCTACAGGTCCCCAGCAGGGCACCGGCACTGTCCCCATGTGCCGGGACACGGGCGCTGTCCCCACTGTCCCTGCCTGCCCTGTGGCCCCTCTGACCTCACAAGAGCCGGCAGCAGCGGGTGCCGGCAGAGCCCCGGGACGGGCCGAGCGCGGTGCCTGCGGGGGGCTGCCTCGGTGATGGCTGGTCAGCGTAAGAGGTGGGTGGGGGCAGCCCTGGCCCCCCCTGGGGAAATGAGCCCGGGGACCGTCCCAAAGGGGCTGTGACCCCGCAGGGCTGGCCATGCTGCTGCCTTGCGCAGCCCCGGGCGGGCTGGGGACCCAGCCCTGTCTCTGCTTCTCCCAGGCACAGCAAGTGCCCTGCAGTGAGCCGGCAGCGAGCGGCATCCGGCGCCGGCAGCATGCACGCCGCCCTCCAGAGCTTCCTCCGGCTGCTCCGCAGCTTCCTCTCCTTCGGCCTCACGGCGGCATTCGGCGACCTCCTGCTCCGCTCCACCCTCCTCTTCCTTTTCGTCCTGCTCCTGCCCCTCTTTGTGCTGCAGGACCAGGTGCTGCCGGTCCTGCTCGTCCTCGGGAGAGCCCTGCTCCCCGTCGCCGGCATCTTCCTCACCCGCCTGCTGCCGGCCCTGGCCGCCTTCCTCGCCGCGCTCTTCCCGCCCGTCCTCCTCTTCCTGCTGGTGCTGCTGGCCAAAGCTGAGCCCGTCAGCGACAGTGGCACCGCCTCAGGGAGAAGGTGTTTGAGAAGATGTGAGAGAAACAGCCCTGCAGACCCCCAGGGCAGGGGAGAAGGAGGGGAGGAGGTGCTCCGGGCACCGGAGCAGAGATTCCCCTGCCGCTCCTGGGGAGGACCATGGTGACGCAGGCTCTCACCCTGCAGCCCGTGGAGGTCCACGGTGGAGCAGATATCCACCTGCAGCCCGTGGAGGACCCCACTGCGGTGCAGGGGATTGCGCCCAAAGGAGGCTGCGACCCCGTGGGAAGCCCGCGCTGGAGCAGGCTCCTGGCAGGACTTGCGGCCCTGTGCAGAGGAGCCCGCGCTGGAGCAGCTTTGCTGGCAGGACTTGCGACCCTGTGGGGGGACCCACGCTGGAGCAGTCTGTTCCTGAAGGACTGCGCCCCCTGGGAAGGACCCACGCTGGAGCAGTTGGTGGAGGACTGTCTCCCGTGGGAGGGACCCCACGCTGGAGCGGGGCAAGAGCGTGAGGAGGACGGAGCGGCAGAGACAACGCGCAATGAACTGGCCGCAAGCCCCATTCCCCGTCCCCCTGCGCCACTCAGGCGGAGGAGGTGGAGAATTCGGGAGGGAAGTTGAGCCTGGGAAGAAGGCAGGGGTGGGGGGAAGGGGTTTATAGGTGTGTTCTTCTTTCTCATTATCCTACGTCCTTGTTAACTGGCAATAAATTAATTTAATTTCCCCGGGTCGAGCCTGTTTTGCCCGTGATGGTACTTGCTGAGTGATCTCCCTGCCCTTCTCTCCACCCACGAGCCTTTTGTCGTGTTTTCTCCCCCTTGCCCAGCTGAGGAGGGCAGTGACGGAGCGGCTGGGTGGGCACCAGAGCCCAGCCAAGGTCAACCCACCGCCGCGTCTTCAGCGGCTGCGCCGGAGCCCTCGGCATCACCCTCCGGTCACGGTGGTGCACATCGTCCCCCGCCCCTCCCCGCCCCCTGCCCCCTGCCCGGTGGGGGCAGCAGACCCCGGTTCGGAGCGTGGCTGGGAGCGGCCCCTGCCCGGCACAGAGCCCTGTGTGTGCCTGGGCTGCGTGTCCGGGGCTCCTTTCCGGGCTCCATCCTGGGGCTCCATCGCGGGGGGTCCATCCCGGGGACCCCTGTAGGGACAGCCCATCCCCAGGTGACCGTGACGCGGGCGGGGGCATGGGCAGGACTCGGCTCAGCCCCCCGTCCCCGAGCCCCCAGCCCCAGCGCTGACGGCCCTTGTGCAGCCCATGGGGCCCCCGGTCCCACATCCCCAGGCCTGGCGGGGACCCCTCTCCTGTGACGGGCTCAGGCACCGGGGGCCGGGGCAGGGCTGGGCGCGGGGGTCACCCCAGGCAGGGCAGGGGGACGGGGCGGAGCTAGGGAGCGAGTGGGCGGGGGTTGGCGGCGCCAGGAAGGCTGGAGGCGATGGTGCGGGGTGACATGCGGGGCCTTTAATGACAGACGTGTCCCTGGGAGCCTGGCGGACCACGGTGGGGGCGGGTGACGACGGCGCCCATGGGTGTCCCCGGGGTGCAGCTGTGGCCAGGCTCACGGGACCCTCCTGCTGTAGTAGATGTTCCTGGCTATGACACCTGGGGGAGAAGTGATGATGAGCGGCTGCGCCCGTCACCGCTCCCAGCCCCGGCTGCGGGGACCGAGAGCTGGGAGCCCTCGGCCGTGGGGCCAGCTGGCACCACCGCCACCGCCACCGGCACCAGCACCGGCACCGGCACCTCTGCCCCTGTGCCGCCTTCTCCCGCCACGCTGCCTGCGCTGCCAGCCGGCCTGGGGGCTCCTCTTGCGTCTCCTGTGCCGGGGCGGTGACAAGCGGACCCACCGGCACATGCTGGTGGTGACACGGGGCTGGTGGTGATGCTGGGCAGCCGCCCTCCTCCTGCGGGCCTGGGCCGGCCCGTAGCCATGGAGCCTGTGTGCAGCCGGGCGGCACCGTGGGGACATTGTGATGCCGCTGGTGATGTTGGCCGTGTAACACGCCTCTGTCACAAAGGGCCTCGCCCCGGCACCCCTATAAAAGCGGGGTGGGGGGCCAGAGCCAACCCGCGGCAGGGCAGGGCGGCTGGCCACCCCACTCGGCCAGTCCCAGCATGGCTCGGTCCCGGCGCAGCGAGACCCGCAGCAGGAGCCGGCGCCGCCGCCGCAGCCCGGGCCACTACCAGAGCCGCCCTCGCCGCCGGTATGGGAGGAGCCGCCGCCGGCCTGCGGCACGCAGCCGCAGGCATACAAGGAGCCGGCGGCAGCGTGGGGGACACAGGCTTCGCCGCTGAGTAGACCCCAGCACTGGGCGTCTGCGGAGCCAGTGTCCCCGAGACCCCCGGCCGCCGCACCGCCGCGGCCCTGGCTCCATCAATAAAGCTGGAATGATCGCATGAAGGGTGTGTGTGTCCCTGGTGTCCCTGTGCGCCGGCTGCGTGTCCCCTGGTGTCGTGTCCCATGGGTGGGCGTCCGTGTCTGCTTCGGGGGGGGGGTGGGGGGGGGGGGGCGGGGGGCCGGGTTGTCCGATGGGTACGCATGTCCAGGACCAGCACACGTCTCCAGGGATGGAGATGCCCCAGCCTGACGGCTCCTGTGCTGGCTCTGACCCCCATCTCCACGTCCCCAACCCGTCTCCACGTCCCCAGCCCATCTCCATGCCTCCCGGGCACTAGTGCCCTCCCCAAGGGAGCCGTGGGTGGCCCTGCGGCATCCCCAGGGATTTCGGGGCCGTGAAGGCACCCAAGGGTGGCCCTGAGCAGGCGGGCAGGTGCCACCTGCCAGCGATGCCCCCACCACTCGGGACAAGGAGCCTGGCCCTTCTCGTGGTGCCGGGGGAGCCGCCTGCCGCAGTGCCCCAGGAGGGAGGGGCTGCAGCCCCTTTCGTTCACTTTCGTTCACTCTTGTTGATCACTTTGAAGAGAGGCCTTCTGAGGAGTCGGGTGGGAATCAGGAGCTCCCTGCTACAGGTCCCCAGCAGGGCACCGGCACTGTCCCCATGTGCCGGGACACGGGCGCTGTCCCCACTGTCCCTGCCTGCCCTGTGGCCCCTCTGACCTCACAAGAGCCGGCAGCAGCGGGTGCCGGCAGAGCCCCGGGACGGGCCGAGCGCGGTGCCTGCGGGGGGCTGCCTCGGTGATGGCTGGTCAGCGTAAGAGGTGGGTGGGGGCAGCCCTGGCCCCCCCCTGGGGAAATGAGCCCGGGGACCGTCCCAAAGGGGCTGTGACCCCGCAGGGCTGGCCATGCTGCTGCCTTGCGCAGCCCCGGGCGGGCTGGGGACCCAGCCCTGTCTCTGCTTCTCCCAGGCACAGCAAGTGCCCTGCAGTGAGCCGGCAGCGAGCGGCATCCGGCGCCGGCAGCATGCACGCCGCCCTCCAGAGCTTCCTCCGGCTGCTCCGCAGCTTCCTCTCCTTCGGCCTCACGGCGGCATTCGGCGACCTCCTGCTCCGCTCCACCCTCCTCTTCCTTTTCGTCCTGCTCCTGCCCCTCTTTGTGCTGCAGGACCAGGTGCTGCCGGTCCTGCTCGTCCTCGGGAGAGCCCTGCTCCCCGTCGCCGGCATCTTCCTCACCCGCCTGCTGCCGGCCCTGGCCGCCTTCCTCGCCGCGCTCTTCCCGCCCGTCCTCCTCTTCCTGCTGGTGCTGCTGGCCAAAGCTGAGCCCGTCAGCGACAGTGGCACCGCCTCAGGGAGAAGGTGTTTGAGAAGATGTGAGAGAAACAGCCCTGCAGACCCCCAGGGCAGGGGAGAAGGAGGGGAGGAGGTGCTCCGGGCACC
Source organism: Aptenodytes patagonicus (assembly GCF_965638725.1). Classification (NCBI taxonomy): domain Eukaryota; kingdom Metazoa; phylum Chordata; class Aves; order Sphenisciformes; family Spheniscidae; genus Aptenodytes; species Aptenodytes patagonicus. The sequence continues at coordinate 37,478 of NW_027472125.1, read as the reverse complement.
GGAGCAGAGATTCCCCTGCCGCTCCTGGGGAGGACCATGGTGACGCAGGCTCTCACCCTGCAGCCCGTGGAGGTCCACGGTGGAGCAGATATCCACCTGCAGCCCGTGGAGGACCCCACTGCGGTGCAGGGGATTGCGCCCAAAGGAGGCTGCGACCCCGTGGGAAGCCCGCGCTGGAGCAGGCTCCTGGCAGGACTTGCGGCCCTGTGCAGAGGAGCCCGCGCTGGAGCAGCTTTGCTGGCAGGACTTGCGACCCTGTGGGGGGACCCACGCTGGAGCAGTCTGTTCCTGAAGGACTGCGCCCCCTGGGAAGGACCCACGCTGGAGCAGTTGGTGGAGGACTGTCTCCCGTGGGAGGGACCCCACGCTGGAGCGGGGCAAGAGCGTGAGGAGGACGGAGCGGCAGAGACAACGCGCAATGAACTGGCCGCAAGCCCCATTCCCCGTCCCCCTGCGCCACTCAGGCGGAGGAGGTGGAGAATTCGGGAGGGAAGTTGAGCCTGGGAAGAAGGCAGGGGTGGGGGGAAGGGGTTTATAGGTGTGTTCTTCTTTCTCATTATCCTACGTCCTTGTTAACTGGCAATAAATTAATTTAATTTCCCCGGGTCGAGCCTGTTTTGCCCGTGATGGTACTTGCTGAGTGATCTCCCTGCCCTTCTCTCCACCCACGAGCCTTTTGTCGTGTTTTCTCCCCCTTGCCCAGCTGAGGAGGGCAGTGACGGAGCGGCTGGGTGGGCACCAGAGCCCAGCCAAGGTCAACCCACCGCCGCGTCTTCAGCGGCTGCGCCGGAGCCCTCGGCATCACCCTCCGGTCACGGTGGTGCACATCGTCCCCCGCCCCTCCCCGCCCCCTGCCCCCTGCCCGGTGGGGGCAGCAGACCCCGGTTCGGAGCGTGGCTGGGAGCGGCCCCTGCCCGGCACAGAGCCCTGTGTGTGCCTGGGCTGCGTGTCCGGGGCTCCTTTCCGGGCTCCATCCTGGGGCTCCATCGCGGGGGGTCCATCCCGGGGACCCCTGTAGGGACAGCCCATCCCCAGGTGACCGTGACGCGGGCGGGGGCATGGGCAGGACTCGGCTCAGCCCCCCGTCCCCGAGCCCCCAGCCCCAGCGCTGACGGCCCTTGTGCAGCCCATGGGGCCCCCGGTCCCACATCCCCGGGCCTGGCGGGGACCCCTCTCCTGTGACGGGCTCAGGCACCGGGGGCCGGGGCAGGGCTGGGCGCGGGGGTCACCCCAGGCAGGGCAGGGGGACGGGGCGGAGCTAGGGAGCGAGTGGGCGGGGGTTGGCGGCGCCAGGAAGGCTGGAGGCGATGGTGCGGGGTGACATGCGGGGCCTTTAATGACAGACGTGTCCCTGGGAGCCTGGCGGACCACGGTGGGGGCGGGTGACGACGGCGCCCATGGGTGTCCCCGGGGTGCAGCTGTGGCCAGGCTCACGGGACCCTCCTGCTGTAGTAGATGTTCCTGGCTATGACACCTGGGGGAGAAGTGATGATGAGCGGCTGCGCCCGTCACCGCTCCCAGCCCCGGCTGCGGGGACCGAGAGCTGGGAGCCCTCGGCCGTGGGGCCAGCTGGCACCACCGCCACCGCCACCGGCACCAGCACCGGCACCGGCACCTCTGCCCCTGTGCCGCCTTCTCCCGCCACGCTGCCTGCGCTGCCAGCCGGCCTGGGGGCTCCTCTTGCGTCTCCTGTGCCGGGGCGGTGACAAGCGGACCCACCGGCACATGCTGGTGGTGACACGGGGCTGGTGGTGATGCTGGGCAGCCGCCCTCCTCCTGCGGGCCTGGGCCGGCCCGTAGCCATGGAGCCTGTGTGCAGCCGGGCGGCACCGTGGGGACATTGTGATGCCGCTGGTGATGTTGGCCGTGTAACACGCCTCTGTCACAAAGGGCCTCGCCCCGGCACCCCTATAAAAGCGGGGTGGGGGGCCAGAGCCAACCCGCGGCAGGGCAGGGCGGCTGGCCACCCCACTCGGCCAGTCCCAGCATGGCTCGGTCCCGGCGCAGCGAGACCCGCAGCAGGAGCCGGCGCCGCCGCCGCAGCCCGGGCCACTACCAGAGCCGCCCTCGCCGCCGGTATGGGAGGAGCCGCCGCCGGCCTGCGGCACGCAGCCGCAGGCATACAAGGAGCCGGCGGCAGCGTGGGGGACACAGGCTTCGCCGCTGAGTAGACCCCAGCACTGGGCGTCTGCGGAGCCAGTGTCCCCGAGACCCCCGGCCGCCGCACCGCCGCGGCCCTGGCTCCATCAATAAAGCTGGAATGATCGCATGAAGGGTGTGTGTGTCCCTGGTGTCCCTGTGCGCCGGCTGCGTGTCCCCTGGTGTCGTGTCCCATGGGTGGGCGTCCGTGTCTGCTTGGGGGGGGGGCGGGGGGCCGGGTTGTCCGATGGGTACGCATGTCCAGGACCAGCACACGTCTCCAGGGATGGAGATGCCCCAGCCTGACGGCTCCTGTGCTGGCTCTGACCCCCATCTCCACGTCCCCAACCCGTCTCCACGTCCCCAGCCCATCTCCATGCCTCCCGGGCACTAGTGCCCTCCCCAAGGGAGCCGTGGGTGGCCCTGCGGCATCCCCAGGGATTTCGGGGCCGTGAAGGCACCCAAGGGTGGCCCTGAGCAGGCGGGCAGGTGCCACCTGCCAGTGATGCCCCCACCACTCGGGACAAGGAGCCTGGCCCTTCTCGTGGTGCCGGGGGAGCCGCCTGCCGCAGTGCCCCAGGAGGGAGGGGCTGCAGCCCCTTTCGTTCACTTTCGTTCACTCTTGTTGATCACTTTGAAGAGAGGCCTTCTGAGGAGTCGGGTGGGAATCAGGAGCTCCCTGCTACAGGTCCCCAGCAGGGCACCGGCACTGTCCCCATGTGCCGGGACACGGGCGCTGTCCCCACTGTCCCTGCCTGCCCTGTGGCCCCTCTGACCTCACAAGAGCCGGCAGCAGCGGGTGCCGGCAGAGCCCCGGGACGGGCCGAGCGCGGTGCCTGCGGGGGGCTGCCTCGGTGATGGCTGGTCAGCGTAAGAGGTGGGTGGGGGCAGCCCTGGCCCCCCCCTGGGGAAATGAGCCCGGGGACCGTCCCAAAGGGGCTGTGACCCCGCAGGGCTGGCCATGCTGCTGCCTTGCGCAGCCCCGGGCGGGCTGGGGACCCAGCCCTGTCTCTGCTTCTCCCAGGCACAGCAAGTGCCCTGCAGTGAGCCGGCAGCGAGCGGCATCCGGCGCCGGCAGCATGCACGCCGCCCTCCAGAGCTTCCTCCGGCTGCTCCGCAGCTTCCTCTCCTTCGGCCTCACGGCGGCATTCGGCGACCTCCTGCTCCGCTCCACCCTCCTCTTCCTTTTCGTCCTGCTCCTGCCCCTCTTTGTGCTGCAGGACCAGGTGCTGCCGGTCCTGCTCGTCCTCGGGAGAGCCCTGCTCCCCGTCGCCGGCATCTTCCTCACCCGCCTGCTGCCGGCCCTGGCCGCCTTCCTCGCCGCGCTCTTCCCGCCCGTCCTCCTCTTCCTGCTGGTGCTGCTGGCCAAAGCTGAGCCCGTCAGCGACAGTGGCACCGCCTCAGGGAGAAGGTGTTTGAGAAGATGTGAGAGAAACAGCCCTGCAGACCCCCAGGGCAGGGGAGAAGGAGGGGAGGAGGTGCTCCGGGCACCGGAGCAGAGATTCCCCTGCCGCTCCTGGGGAGGACCATGGTGACGCAGGCTCTCACCCTGCAGCCCGTGGAGGTCCACGGTGGAGCAGATATCCACCTGCAGCCCGTGGAGGACCCCACTGCGGTGCAGGGGATTGCGCCCAAAGGAGGCTGCGACCCCGTGGGAAGCCCGCGCTGGAGCAGGCTCCTGGCAGGACTTGCGGCCCTGTGCAGAGGAGCCCGCGCTGGAGCAGCTTTGCTGGCAGGACTTGCGACCCTGTGGGGGGACCCACGCTGGAGCAGTCTGTTCCTGAAGGACTGCGCCCCCTGGGAAGGACCCACGCTGGAGCAGTTGGTGGAGGACTGTCTCCCGTGGGAGGGACCCCACGCTGGAGCGGGGCAAGAGCGTGAGGAGGACGGAGCGGCAGAGACAACGCGCAATGAACTGGCCGCAAGCCCCATTCCCCGTCCCCCTGCGCCACTCAGGCGGAGGAGGTGGAGAATTCGGGAGGGAAGTTGAGCCTGGGAAGAAGGCAGGGGTGGGGGGAAGGGGTTTATAGGTGTGTTCTTCTTTCTCATTATCCTACGTCCTTGTTAACTGGCAATAAATTAATTTAATTTCCCCGGGTCGAGCCTGTTTTGCCCGTGATGGTACTTGCTGAGTGATCTCCCTGCCCTTCTCTCCACCCACGAGCCTTTTGTCGTGTTTTCTCCCCCTTGCCCAGCTGAGGAGGGCAGTGACGGAGCGGCTGGGTGGGCACCAGAGCCCAGCCAAGGTCAACCCACCGCCGCGTCTTCAGCGGCTGCGCCGGAGCCCTCGGCATCACCCTCCGGTCACGGTGGTGCACATCGTCCCCCGCCCCTCCCCGCCCCCTGCCCCCTGCCCGGTGGGGGCAGCAGACCCCGGTTCGGAGCGTGGCTGGGAGCGGCCCCTGCCCGGCACAGAGCCCTGTGTGTGCCTGGGCTGCGTGTCCGGGGCTCCTTTCCGGGCTCCATCCTGGGGCTCCATCGCGGGGGGTCCATCCCGGGGACCCCTGTAGGGACAGCCCATCCCCAGGTGACGGTGACGCGGGCGGGGGCATGGGCAGGACTCGGCTCAGCCCCCCGTCCCCGAGCCCCCAGCCCCAGCGCTGACGGCCCTTGTGCAGCCCATGGGGCCCCCGGTCCCACATCCCCGGGCCTGGCGGGGACCCCTCTCCTGTGACGGGCTCAGGCACCGGGGGCCGGGGCAGGGCTGGGCGCGGGGGTCACCCCAGGCAGGGCAGGGGGACGGGGCGGAGCTAGGGAGCGAGTGGGCGGGGGTTGGCGGCGCCAGGAAGGCTGGAGGCGATGGTGCGGGGTGACATGCGGGGCCTTTAATGACAGACGTGTCCCTGGGAGCCTGGCGGACCACGGTGGGGGCGGGTGACGACGGCGCCCATGGGTGTCCCCGGGGTGCAGCTGTGGCCAGGCTCACGGGACCCTCCTGCTGTAGTAGATGTTCCTGGCTATGACACCTGGGGGAGAAGTGATGATGAGCGGCTGCGCCCGTCACCGCTCCCAGCCCCGGCTGCGGGGACCGAGAGCTGGGAGCCCTCGGCCGTGGGGCCAGCTGGCACCACCGCCACCGCCACCGGCACCAGCACCGGCACCGGCACCTCTGCCCCTGTGCCGCCTTCTCCCGCCACGCTGCCTGCGCTGCCAGCCGGCCTGGGGGCTCCTCTTGCGTCTCCTGTGCCGGGGCGGTGACAAGCGGACCCACCGGCACATGCTGGTGGTGACACGGGGCTGGTGGTGATGCTGGGCAGCCGCCCTCCTCCTGCGGGCCTGGGCCGGCCCGTAGCCATGGAGCCTGTGTGCAGCCGGGCGGCACCGTGGGGACATTGTGATGCCGCTGGTGATGTTGGCCGTGTAACACGCCTCTGTCACAAAGGGCCTCGCCCCGGCACCCCTATAAAAGCGGGGTGGGGGGCCAGAGCCAACCCGCGGCAGGGCAGGGCGGCTGGCCACCCCACTCGGCCAGTCCCAGCATGGCTCGGTCCCGGCGCAGCGAGACCCGCAGCAGGAGCCGGCGCCGCCGCCGCAGCCCGGGCCACTACCAGAGCCGCCCTCGCCGCCGGTATGGGAGGAGCCGCCGCCGGCCTGCGGCACGCAGCCGCAGGCATACAAGGAGCCGGCGGCAGCGTGGGGGACACAGGCTTCGCCGCTGAGTAGACCCCAGCACTGGGCGTCTGCGGAGCCAGTGTCCCCGAGACCTCCGGCCGCCGCACCGCCGCGGCCCTGGCTCCATCAATAAAGCTGGAATGATCGCATGAAGGGTGTGTGTGTCCCTGGTGTCCCTGTGCGCCGGCTGCGTGTCCCCTGGTGTCGTGTCCCATGGGTGGGTGTCCGTGTCTGCTTCGGGGGGTGGGGGGTGGGGGGGCAGGGGGCCGGGTTGTCCGATGGGTACGCATGTCCAGGACCAGCACACGTCTCCAGGGATGGAGATGCCCCAGCCTGACGGCTCCTGTGCTGGCTCTGACCCCCATCTCCACGTCCCCAACCCGTCTCCACGTCCCCAGCCCATCTCCATGCCTCCCGGGCACTAGTGCCCTCCCCAAGGGAGCCGTGGGTGGCCCTGCGGCATCCCCAGGGATTTCGGGGCCGTGAAGGCACCCAAGGGTGGCCCTGAGCAGGCGGGCAGGTGCCACCTGCCAGCGATGCCCCCACCACTCGGGACAAGGAGCCTGGCCCTTCTCGTGGTGCCGGGGGAGCCGCCTGCCGCAGTGCCCCAGGAGGGAGGGGCTGCAGCCCCTTTCGTTCACTTTCGTTCACTCTTGTTGATCACTTTGAAGAGAGGCCTTCTGAGGAGTCGGGTGGGAATCAGGAGCTCCCTGCTACAGGTCCCCAGCAGGGCACCGGCACTGTCCCCATATGCCGGGACACGGGCGCTGTCCCCACTGTCCCTGCCTGCCCTGTGGCCCCTCTGACCTCACAAGAGCCGGCAGCAGCGGGTGCCGGCAGAGCCCCGGGACGGGCCGAGCGCGGTGCCTGCGGGGGGCTGCCTCGGTGATGGCTGGTCAGCGTAAGAGGTGGGTGGGGGCAGCCCTGGCCCCCCCCTGGGGAAATGAGCCCGGGGACCGTCCCAAAGGGGCTGTGACCCCGCAGGGCTGGCCATGCTGCTGCCTTGCGCAGCCCCGGGCGGGCTGGGGACCCAGCCCTGTCTCTGCTTCTCCCAGGCACAGCAAGTGCCCTGCAGTGAGCCGGCAGCGAGCGGCATCCGGCGCCGGCAGCATGCACGCCGCCCTCCAGAGCTTCCTCCGGCTGCTCCGCAGCTTCCTCTCCTTCGGCCTCACGGCGGCATTCGGCGACCTCCTGCTCCGCTCCACCCTCCTCTTCCTTTTCGTCCTGCTCCTGCCCCTCTTTGTGCTGCAGGACCAGGTGCTGCCGGTCCTGCTCGTCCTCGGGAGAGCCCTGCTCCCCGTCGCCGGCATCTTCCTCACCCGCCTGCTGCCGGCCCTGGCCGCCTTCCTCGCCGCGCTCTTCCCGCCCGTCCTCCTCTTCCTGCTGGTGCTGCTGGCCAAAGCTGAGCCCGTCAGCGACAGTGGCACCGCCTCAGGGAGAAGGTGTTTGAGAAGATGTGAGAGAAACAGCCCTGCAGACCCCCAGGGCAGGGGAGAAGGAGGGGAGGAGGTGCTCCGGGCACCGGAGCAGAGATTCCCCTGCCGCTCCTGGGGAGGACCATGGTGACGCAGGCTCTCACCCTGCAGCCCGTGGAGGTCCACGGTGGAGCAGATATCCACCTGCAGCCCGTGGAGGACCCCACTGCGGTGCAGGGGATTGCGCCCAAAGGAGGCTGCGACCCCGTGGGAAGCCCGCGCTGGAGCAGGCTCCTGGCAGGACTTGCGGCCCTGTGCAGAGGAGCCCGCGCTGGAGCAGCTTTGCTGGCAGGACTTGCGACCCTGTGGGGGGACCCACGCTGGAGCAGTCTGTTCCTGAAGGACTGCGCCCCCTGGGAAGGACCCACGCTGGAGCAGTTGGTGGAGGACTGTCTCCCGTGGGAGGGACCCCACGCTGGAGCGGGGCAAGAGCGTGAGGAGGACGGAGCGGCAGAGACAACGCGCAATGAACTGGCCGCAAGCCCCATTCCCCGTCCCCCTGCGCCACTCAGGCGGAGGAGGTGGAGAATTCGGGAGGGAAGTTGAGCCTGGGAAGAAGGCAGGGGTGGGGGGAAGGGGTTTATAGGTGTGTTCTTCTTTCTCATTATCCTACGTCCTTGTTAACTGGCAATAAATTAATTTAATTTCCCCGGGTCGAGCCTGTTTTGCCCGTGATGGTACTTGCTGAGTGATCTCCCTGCCCTTCTCTCCACCCACGAGCCTTTTGTCGTGTTTTCTCCCCCTTGCCCAGCTGAGGAGGGCAGTGACGGAGCGGCTGGGTGGGCACCAGAGCCCAGCCAAGGTCAACCCACCGCCGCGTCTTCAGCGGCTGCGCCGGAGCCCTCGGCATCACCCTCCGGTCACGGTGGTGCACATCGTCCCCCGCCCCTCCCCGCCCCCTGCCCCCTGCCCGGTGGGGGCAGCAGACCCCGGTTCGGAGCGTGGCTGGGAGCGGCCCCTGCCCGGCACAGAGCCCTGTGTGTGCCTGGGCTGCGTGTCCGGGGCTCCTTTCCGGGCTCCATCCTGGGGCTCCATCGCGGGGGGTCCATCCCGGGGACCCCTGTAGGGACAGCCCATCCCCAGGTGACGGTGACGCGGGCGGGGGCATGGGCAGGACTCGGCTCAGCCCCCCGTCCCCGAGCCCCCAGCCCCAGCGCTGACGGCCCTTGTGCAGCCCATGGGGCCCCCGGTCCCACATCCCCGGGCCTGGCGGGGACCCCTCTCCTGTGACGGGCTCAGGCACCGGGGGCCGGGGCAGGGCTGGGCGCGGGGGTCACCCCAGGCAGGGCAGGGGGACGGGGCGGAGCTAGGGAGCGAGTGGGCGGGGGTTGGCGGCGCCAGGAAGGCTGGAGGCGATGGTGCGGGGTGACATGCGGGGCCTTTAATGACAGACGTGTCCCTGGGAGCCTGGCGGACCACGGTGGGGGCGGGTGACGACGGCGCCCATGGGTGTCCCCGGGGTGCAGCTGTGGCCAGGCTCACGGGACCCTCCTGCTGTAGTAGATGTTCCTGGCTATGACACCTGGGGGAGAAGTGATGATGAGCGGCTGCGCCCGTCACCGCTCCCAGCCCCGGCTGCGGGGACCGAGAGCTGGGAGCCCTCGGCCGTGGGGCCAGCTGGCACCACCGCCACCGCCACCGGCACCAGCACCGGCACCGGCACCTCTGCCCCTGTGCCGCCTTCTCCCGCCACGCTGCCTGCGCTGCCAGCCGGCCTGGGGGCTCCTCTTGCGTCTCCTGTGCCGGGGCGGTGACAAGCGGACCCACCGGCACATGCTGGTGGTGACACGGGGCTGGTGGTGATGCTGGGCAGCCGCCCTCCTCCTGCGGGCCTGGGCCGGCCCGTAGCCATGGAGCCTGTGTGCAGCCGGGCGGCACCGTGGGGACATTGTGATGCCGCTGGTGATGTTGGCCGTGTAACACGCCTCTGTCACAAAGGGCCTCGCCCCGGCACCCCTATAAAAGCGGGGTGGGGGGCCAGAGCCAACCCGCGGCAGGGCAGGGCGGCTGGCCACCCCACTCGGCCAGTCCCAGCATGGCTCGGTCCCGGCGCAGCGAGACCCGCAGCAGGAGCCGGCGCCGCCGCCGCAGCCCGGGCCACTACCAGAGCCGCCCTCGCCGCCGGTATGGGAGGAGCCGCCGCCGGCCTGCGGCACGCAGCCGCAGGCATACAAGGAGCCGGCGGCAGCGTGGGGGACACAGGCTTCGCCGCTGAGTAGACCCCAGCACTGGGCGTCTGCGGAGCCAGTGTCCCCGAGACCCCCGGCCGCCGCACCGCCGCGGCCCTGGCTCCATCAATAAAGCTGGAATGATCGCATGAAGGGTGTGTGTGTCCCTGGTGTCCCTGTGCGCCGGCTGCGTGTCCCCTGGTGTCGTGTCCCATGGGTGGGTGTCCGTGTCTGCTTCGGGGGGTGGGGGGTGGGGGGGCAGGGGGCCGGGTTGTCCGATGGGTACGCATGTCCAGGACCAGCACACGTCTCCAGGGATGGAGATGCCCCAGCCTGACGGCTCCTGTGCTGGCTCTGACCCCCATCTCCACGTCCCCAACCCGTCTCCACGTCCCCAGCCCATCTCCATGCCTCCCGGGCACTAGTGCCCTCCCCAAGGGAGCCGTGGGTGGCCCTGCGGCATCCCCAGGGATTTCGGGGCCGTGAAGGCACCCAAGGGTGGCCCTGAGCAGGCGGGCAGGTGCCACCTGCCAGCGATGCCCCCACCACTCGGGACAAGGAGCCTGGCCCTTCTCGTGGTGCCGGGGGAGCCGCCTGCCGCAGTGCCCCAGGAGGGAGGGGCTGCAGCCCCTTTCGTTCACTTTCATTCACTCTTGTTGATCACTTTGAAGAGAGGCCTTCTGAGGAGTCGGGTGGGAATCAGGAGCTCCCTGCTACAGGTCCCCAGCAGGGCACCGGCACTGTCCCCATGTGCCGGGACACGGGCGCTGTCCCCACTGTCCCTGCCTGCCCTGTGGCCCCTCTGACCTCACAAGAGCCGGCAGCAGCGGGTGCCGGCAGAGCCCCGGGACGGGCCGAGCGCGGTGCCTGCGGGGGGCTGCCTCGGTGATGGCTGGTCAGCGTAAGAGGTGGGTGTGGGCAGCCCTGGCCCCCCCCTGGGGAAATGAGCCCGGGGACCGTCCCAAAGGGGCTGTGACCCCGCAGGGCTGGCCATGCTGCTGCCTTGCGCAGCCCCGGGCGGGCTGGGGACCCAGCCCTGTCTCTGCTTCTCCCAGGCACAGCAAGTGCCCTGCAGTGAGCCGGCAGCGAGCGGCATCCGGCGCCGGCAGCATGCACGCCGCCCTCCAGAGCTTCCTCCGGCTGCTCCGCAGCTTCCTCTCCTTCGGCCTCACGGCGGCATTCGGCGACCTCCTGCTCCGCTCCACCCTCCTCTTCCTTTTCGTCCTGCTCCTGCCCCTCTTTGTGCTGCAGGACCAGGTGCTGCCGGTCCTGCTCGTCCTCGGGAGAGCCCTGCTCCCCGTCGCCGGCATCTTCCTCACCCGCCTGCTGCCGGCCCTGGCCGCCTTCCTCGCCGCGCTCTTCCCGCCCGTCCTCCTCTTCCTGCTGGTGCTGCTGGCCAAAGCTGAGCCCGTCAGCGACAGTGGCACCGCCTCAGGGAGAAGGTGTTTGAGAAGATGTGAGAGAAACAGCCCTGCAGACCCCCAGGGCAGGGGAGAAGGAGGGGAGGAGGTGCTCCGGGCACCGGAGCAGAGATTCCCCTGCCGCTCCTGGGGAGGACCATGGTGACGCAGGCTCTCACCCTGCAGCCCGTGGAGGTCCACGGTGGAGCAGATATCCACCTGCAGCCCGTGGAGGACCCCACTGCGGTGCAGGGGATTGCGCCCAAAGGAGGCTGCGACCCCGTGGGAAGCCCGCGCTGGAGCAGGCTCCTGGCAGGACTTGCGGCCCTGTGCAGAGGAGCCCGCGCTGGAGCAGCTTTGCTGGCAGGACTTGCGACCCTGTGGGGGGACCCACGCTGGAGCAGTCTGTTCCTGAAGGACTGCGCCCCCTGGGAAGGACCCACGCTGGAGCAGTTGGTGGAGGACTGTCTCCCGTGGGAGGGACCCCACGCTGGAGCGGGGCAAGAGCGTGAGGAGGACGGAGCGGCAGAGACAACGCGCAATGAACTGGCCGCAAGCCCCATTCCCCGTCCCCCTGCGCCACTCAGGCGGAGGAGGTGGAGAATTCGGGAGGGAAGTTGAGCCTGGGAAGAAGGCAGGGGTGGGGGGAAGGGGTTTATAGGTGTGTTCTTCTTTCTCATTATCCTACGTCCTTGTTAACTGGCAATAAATTAATTTAATTTCCCCGGGTCGAGCCTGTTTTGCCCGTGATGGTACTTGCTGAGTGATCTCCCTGCCCTTCTCTCCACCCACGAGCCTTTTGTCGTGTTTTCTCCCCCTTGCCCAGCTGAGGAGGGCAGTGACGGAGCGGCTGGGTGGGCACCAGAGCCCAGCCAAGGTCAACCCACCGCCGCGTCTTCAGCGGCTGCGCCGGAGCCCTCGGCATCACCCTCCGGTCACGGTGGTGCACATCGTCCCCCGCCCCTCCCCGCCCCCTGCCCCCTGCCCGGTGGGGGCAGCAGACCCCGGTTCGGAGCGTGGCTGGGAGCGGCCCCTGCCCGGCACAGAGCCCTGTGTGTGCCTGGGCTGCGTGTCCGGGGCTCCTTTCCGGGCTCCATCCTGGGGCTCCATCGCGGGGGGTCCATCCCGGGGACCCCTGTAGGGACAGCCCATCCCCAGGTGACGGTGACGCGGGCGGGGGCATGGGCAGGACTCGGCTCAGCCCCCCGTCCCCGAGCCCCCAGCCCCAGCGCTGACGGCCCTTGTGCAGCCCATGGGGCCCCCGGTCCCACATCCCCGGGCCTGGCGGGGACCCCTCTCCTGTGACGGGCTCAGGCACCGGGGGCCGGGGCAGGGCTGGGCGCGGGGGTCACCCCAGGCAGGGCAGGGGGACGGGGCGGAGCTAGGGAGCGAGTGGGCGGGGGTTGGCGGCGCCAGGAAGGCTGGAGGCGATGGTGCGGGGTGACATGCGGGGCCTTTAATGACAGACGTGTCCCTGGGAGCCTGGCGGACCACGGTGGGGGCGGGTGACGACGGCGCCCATGGGTGTCCCCGGGGTGCAGCTGTGGCCAGGCTCACGGGACCCTCCTGCTGTAGTAGATGTTCCTGGCTATGACACCTGGGGGAGAAGTGATGATGAGCGGCTGCGCCCGTCACCGCTCCCAGCCCCGGCTGCGGGGACCGAGAGCTGGGAGCCCTCGGCCGTGGGGCCAGCTGGCACCACCGCCACCGCCACCGGCACCAGCACCGGCACCGGCACCTCTGCCCCTGTGCCGCCTTCTCCCGCCACGCTGCCTGCGCTGCCAGCCGGCCTGGGGGCTCCTCTTGCGTCTCCTGTGCCGGGGCGGTGACAAGCGGACCCACCGGCACATGCTGGTGGTGACACGGGGCTGGTGGTGATGCTGGGCAGCCGCCCTCCTCCTGCGGGCCTGGGCCGGCCCGTAGCCATGGAGCCTGTGTGCAGCCGGGCGGCACCGTGGGGACATTGTGATGCCGCTGGTGATGTTGGCCGTGTAACACGCCTCTGTCACAAAGGGCCTCGCCCCGGCACCCCTATAAAAGCGGGGTGGGGGGCCAGAGCCAACCCGCGGCAGGGCAGGGCGGCTGGCCACCCCACTCGGCCAGTCCCAGCATGGCTCGGTCCCGGCGCAGCGAGACCCGCAGCAGGAGCCGGCGCCGCCGCCGCAGCCCGGGCCACTACCAGAGCCGCCCTCGCCGCCGGTATGGGAGGAGCCGCCGCCGGCCTGCGGCACGCAGCCGCAGGCATACAAGGAGCCGGCGGCAGCGTGGGGGACACAGGCTTCGCCGCTGAGTAGACCCCAGCACTGGGCGTCTGCGGAGCCAGTGTCCCCGAGACCCCCGGCCGCCGCACCGCCGCGGCCCTGGCTCCATCAATAAAGCTGGAATGATCGCATGAAGGGTGTGTGTGTCCCTGGTGTCCCTGTGCGCCGGCTGCGTGTCCCCTGGAGTCGTGTCCCATGGGTGGGCATCCGTGTCTGCTTGAGGGGGGGGGGGGCGGGGGGCCGGGTTGTCCGATGGGTACGCATGTCCAGGACCAGCACACGTCTCCAGGGATGGAGATGCCCCAGCCTGACGGCTCCTGTGCTGGCTCTGACCCCCATCTCCACGTCCCCAACCCGTCTCCACGTCCCCAGCCCATCTCCATGCCTCCCGGGCACTAGTGCCCTCCCCAAGGGAGCCGTGGGTGGCCCTGCGGCATCCCCAGGGATTTCGGGGCCGTGAAGGCACCCAAGGGTGGCCCTGAGCAGGCGGGCAGGTGCCACCTGCCAGCGATGCCCCCACCACTCGGGACAAGGAGCCTGGCCCTTCTCGTGGTGCCGGGGGAGCCGCCTGCCGCAGTGCCCCAGGAGGGAGGGGCTGCAGCCCCTTTCGTTCACTTTCGTTCACTCTTGTTGATCACTTTGAAGAGAGGCCTTCTGAGGAGTCGGGTGGGAATCAGGAGCTCCCTGCTACAGGTCCCCAGCAGGGCACCGGCACTGTCCCCATGTGCCGGGACACGGGCGCTGTCCCCACTGTCCCTGCCTGCCCTGTGGCCCCTCTGACCTCACAAGAGCCGGCAGCAGCGGGTGCCGGCAGAGCCCCGGGACGGGCCGAGCGCGGTGCCTGCGGGGGGCTGCCTCGGTGATGGCTGGTCAGCGTAAGAGGTGGGTGGGGGCAGCCCTGGCCCCCCCCTGGGGAAATGAGCCCGGGGACCGTCCCAAAGGGGCTGTGACCCCGCAGGGCTGGCCATGCTGCTGCCTTGCGCAGCCCCGGGCGGGCTGGGGACCCAGCCCTGTCTCTGCTTCTCCCAGGCACAGCAAGTGCCCTGCAGTGAGCCGGCAGCGAGCGGCATCCGGCGCCGGCAGCATGCACGCCGCCCTCCAGAGCTTCCTCCGGCTGCTCCGCAGCTTCCTCTCCTTCGGCCTCACGGCGGCATTCGGCGACCTCCTGCTCCGCTCCACCCTCCTCTTCCTTTTCGTCCTGCTCCTGCCCCTCTTTGTGCTGCAGGACCAGGTGCTGCCGGTCCTGCTCGTCCTCGGGAGAGCCCTGCTCCCCGTCGCCGGCATCTTCCTCACCCGCCTGCTGCCGGCCCTGGCCGCCTTCCTCGCCGCGCTCTTCCCGCCCGTCCTCCTCTTCCTGCTGGTGCTGCTGGCCAAAGCTGAGCCCGTCAGCGACAGTGGCACCGCCTCAGGGAGAAGGTGTTTGAGAAGATGTGAGAGAAACAGCCCTGCAGACCCCCAGGGCAGGGGAGAAGGAGGGGAGGAGGTGCTCCGGGCACCGGAGCAGAGATTCCCCTGCCGCTCCTGGGGAGGACCATGGTGACGCAGGCTCTCACCCTGCAGCCCGTGGAGGTCCACGGTGGAGCAGATATCCACCTGCAGCCCGTGGAGGACCCCACTGCGGTGCAGGGGATTGCGCCCAAAGGAGGCTGCGACCCCGTGGGAAGCCCGCGCTGGAGCAGGCTCCTGGCAGGACTTGCGGCCCTGTGCAGAGGAGCCCGCGCTGGAGCAGCTTTGCTGGCAGGACTTGCGACCCTGTGGGGGGACCCACGCTGGAGCAGTCTGTTCCTGAAGGACTGCGCCCCCTGGGAAGGACCCACGCTGGAGCAGTTGGTGGAGGACTGTCTCCCGTGGGAGGGACCCCACGCTGGAGCGGGGCAAGAGCGTGAGGAGGACGGAGCGGCAGAGACAACGCGCAATGAACTGGCCGCAAGCCCCATTCCCCGTCCCCCTGCGCCACTCAGGCGGAGGAGGTGGAGAATTCGGGAGGGAAGTTGAGCCTGGGAAGAAGGCAGGGGTGGGGGGAAGGGGTTTATAGGTGTGTTCTTCTTTCTCATTATCCTACGTCCTTGTTAACTGGCAATAAATTAATTTAATTTCCCCGGGTCGAGCCTGTTTTGCCCGTGATGGTACTTGCTGAGTGATCTCCCTGCCCTTCTCTCCACCCACGAGCCTTTTGTCGTGTTTTCTCCCCCTTGCCCAGCTGAGGAGGGCAGTGACGGAGCGGCTGGGTGGGCACCAGAGCCCAGCCAAGGTCAACCCACCGCCGCGTCTTCAGCGGCTGCGCCGGAGCCCTCGGCATCACCCTCCGGTCACGGTGGTGCACATCGTCCCCCGCCCCTCCCCGCCCCCTGCCCCCTGCCCGGTGGGGGCAGCAGACCCCGGTTCGGAGCGTGGCTGGGAGCGGCCCCTGCCCGGCACAGAGCCCTGTGTGTGCCTGGGCTGCGTGTCCGGGGCTCCTTTCCGGGCTCCATCCTGGGGCTCCATCGCGGGGGGTCCATCCCGGGGACCCCTGTAGGGACAGCCCATCCCCAGGTGACCGTGACGCGGGCGGGGGCATGGGCAGGACTCGGCTCAGCCCCCCGTCCCCGAGCCCCCAGCCCCAGCGCTGACGGCCCTTGTGCAGCCCATGGGGCCCCCGGTCCCACATCCCCGGGCCTGGCGGGGACCCCTCTCCTGTGACGGGCTCAGGCACCGGGGGCCGGGGCAGGGCTGGGCGCGGGGGTCACCCCAGGCAGGGCAGGGGGACGGGGCGGAGCTAGGGAGCGAGTGGGCGGGGGTTGGCGGCGCCAGGAAGGCTGGAGGCGATGGTGCGGGGTGACATGCGGGGCCTTTAATGACAGACGTGTCCCTGGGAGCCTGGCGGACCACGGTGGGGGCGGGTGACGACGGCGCCCATGGGTGTCCCCGGGGTGCAGCTGTGGCCAGGCTCACGGGACCCTCCTGCTGTAGTAGATGTTCCTGGCTATGACACCTGGGGGAGAAGTGATGATGAGCGGCTGCGCCCGTCACCGCTCCCAGCCCCGGCTGCGGGGACCGAGAGCTGGGAGCCCTCGGCCGTGGGGCCAGCTGGCACCACCGCCACCGCCACCGGCACCAGCACCGGCACCGGCACCTCTGCCCCTGTGCCGCCTTCTCCCGCCACGCTGCCTGCGCTGCCAGCCGGCCTGGGGGCTCCTCTTGCGTCTCCTGTGCCGGGGCGGTGACAAGCGGACCCACCGGCACATGCTGGTGGTGACACGGGGCTGGTGGTGATGCTGGGCAGCCGCCCTCCTCCTGCGGGCCTGGGCCGGCCCGTAGCCATGGAGCCTGTGTGCAGCCGGGCGGCACCGTGGGGACATTGTGATGCCGCTGGTGATGTTGGCCGTGTAACACGCCTCTGTCACAAAGGGCCTCGCCCCGGCACCCCTATAAAAGCGGGGTGGGGGGCCAGAGCCAACCCGCGGCAGGGCAGGGCGGCTGGCCACCCCACTCGGCCCGTCCCAGCATGGCTCGGTCCCGGCGCAGCGAGACCCGCAGCAGGAGCCGGCGCCGCCGCCGCAGCCCGGGCCACTACCAGAGCCGCCCTCGCCGCCGGTATGGGAGGAGCCGCCGCCGGCCTGCGGCACGCAGCCGCAGGCATACAAGGAGCCGGCGGCAGCGTGGGGGACACAGGCTTCGCCGCTGAGTAGACCCCAGCACTGGGCGTCTGCGGAGCCAGTGTCCCCGAGACCCCCGGCCGCCGCACCGCCGCGGCCCTGGCTCCATCAATAAAGCTGGAATGATCGCATGAAGGGTGTGTGTGTCCCTGGTGTCCCTGTGCGCCGGCTGCGTGTCCCCTGGTGTCGTGTCCCATGGGTGGGCGTCCGTGTCTGCTTGGGGGGGGGGCGGGGGGCCGGGTTGTCCGATGGGTACGCATGTCCAGGACCAGCACACGTCTCCAGGGATGGAGATGCCCCAGCCTGACGGCTCCTGTGCTGGCTCTGACCCCCATCTCCACGTCCCCAACCCGTCTCCACGTCCCCAGCCCATCTCCATGCCTCCCGGGCACTAGTGCCCTCCCCAAGGGAGCCGTGGGTGGCCCTGCGGCATCCCCAGGGATTTCGGGGCCGTGAAGGCACCCAAGGGTGGCCCTGAGCAGGCGGGCAGGTGCCACCTGCCAGCGATGCCCCCACCACTCGGGACAAGGAGCCTGGCCCTTCTCGTGGTGCCGGGGGAGCCGCCTGCCGCAGTGCCCCAGGAGGGAGGGGCTGCAGCCCCTTTCGTTCACTTTCGTTCACTCTTGTTGATCACTTTGAAGAGAGGCCTTCTGAGGAGTCGGGTGGGAATCAGGAGCTCCCTGCTACAGGTCCCCAGCAGGGCACCGGCACTGTCCCCATGTGCCGGGACACGGGCGCTGTCCCCACTGTCCCTGCCTGCCCTGTGGCCCCTCTGACCTCACAAGAGCCGGCAGCAGCGGGTGCCGGCAGAGCCCCGGGACGGGCCGAGCGCGGTGCCTGCGGGGGGCTGCCTCGGTGATGGCTGGTCAGCGTAAGAGGTGGGTGGGGGCAGCCCTGGCCCCCCCCTGGGGAAATGAGCCCGGGGACCGTCCCAAAGGGGCTGTGACCCCGCAGGGCTGGCCATGCTGCTGCCTTGCGCAGCCCCGGGCGGGCTGGGGACCCAGCCCTGTCTCTGCTTCTCCCAGGCACAGCAAGTGCCCTGCAGTGAGCCGGCAGCGAGCGGCATCCGGCGCCGGCAGCATGCACGCCGCCCTCCAGAGCTTCCTCCGGCTGCTCCGCAGCTTCCTCTCCTTCGGCCTCACGGCGGCATTCGGCGACCTCCTGCTCCGCTCCACCCTCCTCTTCCTTTTCGTCCTGCTCCTGCCCCTCTTTGTGCTGCAGGACCAGGTGCTGCCGGTCCTGCTCGTCCTCGGGAGAGCCCTGCTCCCCGTCGCCGGCATCTTCCTCACCCGCCTGCTGCCGGCCCTGGCCGCCTTCCTCGCCGCGCTCTTCCCGCCCGTCCTCCTCTTCCTGCTGGTGCTGCTGGCCAAAGCTGAGCCCGTCAGCGACAGTGGCACCGCCTCAGGGAGAAGGTGTTTGAGAAGATGTGAGAGAAACAGCCCTGCAGACCCCCAGGGCAGGGGAGAAGGAGGGGAGGAGGTGCTCCGGGCACCGGAGCAGAGATTCCCCTGCCGCTCCTGGGGAGGACCATGGTGACGCAGGCTCTCACCCTGCAGCCCGTGGAGGTCCACGGTGGAGCAGATATCCACCTGCAGCCCGTGGAGGACCCCACTGCGGTGCAGGGGATTGCGCCCAAAGGAGGCTGCGACCCCGTGGGAAGCCCGCGCTGGAGCAGGCTCCTGGCAGGACTTGCGGCCCTGTGCAGAGGAGCCCGCGCTGGAGCAGCTTTGCTGGCAGGACTTGCGACCCTGTGGGGGGACCCACGCTGGAGCAGTCTGTTCCTGAAGGACTGCGCCCCCTGGGAAGGACCCACGCTGGAGCAGTTGGTGGAGGACTGTCTCCCGTGGGAGGGACCCCACGCTGGAGCGGGGCAAGAGCGTGAGGAGGACGGAGCGGCAGAGACAACGCGCAATGAACTGGCCGCAAGCCCCATTCCCCGTCCCCCTGCGCCACTCAGGCGGAGGAGGTGGAGAATTCGGGAGGGAAGTTGAGCCTGGGAAGAAGGCAGGGGTGGGGGGAAGGGGTTTATAGGTGTGTTCTTCTTTCTCATTATCCTACGTCCTTGTTAACTGGCAATAAATTAATTTAATTTCCCCGGGTCGAGCCTGTTTTGCCCGTGATGGTACTTGCTGAGTGATCTCCCTGCCCTTCTCTCCACCCACGAGCCTTTTGTCGTGTTTTCTCCCCCTTGCCCAGCTGAGGAGGGCAGTGACGGAGCGGCTGGGTGGGCACCAGAGCCCAGCCAAGGTCAACCCACCGCCGCGTCTTCAGCGGCTGCGCCGGAGCCCTCGGCATCACCCTCCGGTCACGGTGGTGCACATCGTCCCCCGCCCCTCCCCGCCCCCTGCCCCCTGCCCGGTGGGGGCAGCAGACCCCGGTTCGGAGCGTGGCTGGGAGCGGCCCCTGCCCGGCACAGAGCCCTGTGTGTGCCTGGGCTGCGTGTCCGGGGCTCCTTTCCGGGCTCCATCCTGGGGCTCCATCGCGGGGGGTCCATCCCGGGGACCCCTGTAGGGACAGCCCATCCCCAGGTGACGGTGACGCGGGCGGGGGCATGGGCAGGACTCGGCTCAGCCCCCCGTCCCCGAGCCCCCAGCCCCAGCGCTGACGGCCCTTGTGCAGCCCATGGGGCCCCCGGTCCCACATCCCCGGGCCTGGCGGGGACCCCTCTCCTGTGACGGGCTCAGGCACCGGGGGCCGGGGCAGGGCTGGGCGCGGGGGTCACCCCAGGCAGGGCAGGGGGACGGGGCGGAGCTAGGGAGCGAGTGGGCGGGGGTTGGCGGCGCCAGGAAGGCTGGAGGCGATGGTGCGGGGTGACATGCGGGGCCTTTAATGACAGACGTGTCCCTGGGAGCCTGGCGGACCACGGTGGGGGCGGGTGACGACGGCGCCCATGGGTGTCCCCGGGGTGCAGCTGTGGCCAGGCTCACGGGACCCTCCTGCTGTAGTAGATGTTCCTGGCTATGACACCTGGGGGAGAAGTGATGATGAGCGGCTGCGCCCGTCACCGCTCCCAGCCCCGGCTGCGGGGACCGAGAGCTGGGAGCCCTCGGCCGTGGGGCCAGCTGGCACCACCGCCACCGCCACCGGCACCAGCACCGGCACCGGCACCTCTGCCCCTGTGCCGCCTTCTCCCGCCACGCTGCCTGCGCTGCCAGCCGGCCTGGGGGCTCCTCTTGCGTCTCCTGTGCCGGGGCGGTGACAAGCGGACCCACCGGCACATGCTGGTGGTGACACGGGGCTGGTGGTGATGCTGGGCAGCCGCCCTCCTCCTGCGGGCCTGGGCCGGCCCGTAGCCATGGAGCCTGTGTGCAGCCGGGCGGCACCGTGGGGACATTGTGATGCCGCTGGTGATGTTGGCCGTGTAACACGCCTCTGTCACAAAGGGCCTCGCCCCGGCACCCCTATAAAAGCGGGGTGGGGGGCCAGAGCCAACCCGCGGCAGGGCAGGGCGGCTGGCCACCCCACTCGGCCCGTCCCAGCATGGCTCGGTCCCGGCGCAGCGAGACCCGCAGCAGGAGCCGGCGCCGCCGCCGCAGCCCGGGCCACTACCAGAGCCGCCCTCGCCGCCGGTATGGGAGGAGCCGCCGCCGGCCTGCGGCACGCAGCCGCAGGCATACAAGGAGCCGGCGGCAGCGTGGGGGACACAGGCTTCGCCGCTGAGTAGACCCCAGCACTGGGCGTCTGCGGAGCCAGTGTCCCCGAGACCCCCGGCCGCCGCACCGCCGCGGCCCTGGCTCCATCAATAAAGCTGGAATGATCGCATGAAGGGTGTGTGTGTCCCTGGTGTCCCTGTGCGCCGGCTGCGTGTCCCCTGGTGTCGTGTCCCATGGGTGGGCGTCCGTGTCTGCTTGGGGGGGGGGCGGGGGGCCGGGTTGTCCGATGGGTACGCATGTCCAGGACCAGCACACGTCTCCAGGGATGGAGATGCCCCAGCCTGACGGCTCCTGTGCTGGCTCTGACCCCCATCTCCACGTCCCCAACCCGTCTCCACGTCCCCAGCCCATCTCCATGCCTCCCGGGCACTAGTGCCCTCCCCAAGGGAGCCGTGGGTGGCCCTGCGGCATCCCCAGGGATTTCGGGGCCGTGAAGGCACCCAAGGGTGGCCCTGAGCAGGCGGGCAGGTGCCACCTGCCAGCGATGCCCCCACCACTCGGGACAAGGAGCCTGGCCCTTCTCGTGGTGCCGGGGGAGCCGCCTGCCGCAGTGCCCCAGGAGGGAGGGGCTGCAGCCCCTTTCGTTCACTTTCGTTCACTCTTGTTGATCACTTTGAAGAGAGGCCTTCTGAGGAGTCGGGTGGGAATCAGGAGCTCCCTGCTACAGGTCCCCAGCAGGGCACCGGCACTGTCCCCATGTGCCGGGACACGGGCGCTGTCCCCACTGTCCCTGCCTGCCCTGTGGCCCCTCTGACCTCACAAGAGCCGGCAGCAGCGGGTGCCGGCAGAGCCCCGGGACGGGCCGAGCGCGGTGCCTGCGGGGGGCTGCCTCGGTGATGGCTGGTCAGCGTAAGAGGTGGGTGGGGGCAGCCCTGGCCCCCCCCTGGGGAAATGAGCCCGGGGACCGTCCCAAAGGGGCTGTGACCCCGCAGGGCTGGCCATGCTGCTGCCTTGCGCAGCCCCGGGCGGGCTGGGGACCCAGCCCTGTCTCTGCTTCTCCCAGGCACAGCAAGTGCCCTGCAGTGAGCCGGCAGCGAGCGGCATCCGGCGCCGGCAGCATGCACGCCGCCCTCCAGAGCTTCCTCCGGCTGCTCCGCAGCTTCCTCTCCTTCGGCCTCACGGCGGCATTCGGCGACCTCCTGCTCCGCTCCACCCTCCTCTTCCTTTTCGTCCTGCTCCTGCCCCTCTTTGTGCTGCAGGACCAGGTGCTGCCGGTCCTGCTCGTCCTCGGGAGAGCCCTGCTCCCCGTCGCCGGCATCTTCCTCACCCGCCTGCTGCCGGCCCTGGCCGCCTTCCTCGCCGCGCTCTTCCCGCCCGTCCTCCTCTTCCTGCTGGTGCTGCTGGCCAAAGCTGAGCCCGTCAGCGACAGTGGCACCGCCTCAGGGAGAAGGTGTTTGAGAAGATGTGAGAGAAACAGCCCTGCAGACCCCCAGGGCAGGGGAGAAGGAGGGGAGGAGGTGCTCCGGGCACCGGAGCAGAGATTCCCCTGCCGCTCCTGGGGAGGACCATGGTGACGCAGGCTCTCACCCTGCAGCCCGTGGAGGTCCACGGTGGAGCAGATATCCACCTGCAGCCCGTGGAGGACCCCACTGCGGTGCAGGGGATTGCGCCCAAAGGAGGCTGCGACCCCGTGGGAAGCCCGCGCTGGAGCAGGCTCCTGGCAGGACTTGCGGCCCTGTGCAGAGGAGCCCGCGCTGGAGCAGCTTTGCTGGCAGGACTTGCGACCCTGTGGGGGGACCCACGCTGGAGCAGTCTGTTCCTGAAGGACTGCGCCCCCTGGGAAGGACCCACGCTGGAGCAGTTGGTGGAGGACTGTCTCCCGTGGGAGGGACCCCACGCTGGAGCGGGGCAAGAGCGTGAGGAGGACGGAGCGGCAGAGACAACGCGCAATGAACTGGCCGCAAGCCCCATTCCCCGTCCCCCTGCGCCACTCAGGCGGAGGAGGTGGAGAATTCGGGAGGGAAGTTGAGCCTGGGAAGAAGGCAGGGGTGGGGGGAAGGGGTTTATAGGTGTGTTCTTCTTTCTCATTATCCTACGTCCTTGTTAACTGGCAATAAATTAATTTAATTTCCCCGGGTCGAGCCTGTTTTGCCCGTGATGGTACTTGCTGAGTGATCTCCCTGCCCTTCTCTCCACCCACGAGCCTTTTGTCGTGTTTTCTCCCCCTTGCCCAGCTGAGGAGGGCAGTGACGGAGCGGCTGGGTGGGCACCAGAGCCCAGCCAAGGTCAACCCACCGCCGCGTCTTCAGCGGCTGCGCCGGAGCCCTCGGCATCACCCTCCGGTCACGGTGGTGCACATCGTCCCCCGCCCCTCCCCGCCCCCTGCCCCCTGCCCGGTGGGGGCAGCAGACCCCGGTTCGGAGCGTGGCTGGGAGCGGCCCCTGCCCGGCACAGAGCCCTGTGTGTGCCTGGGCTGCGTGTCCGGGGCTCCTTTCCGGGCTCCATCCTGGGGCTCCATCGCGGGGGGTCCATCCCGGGGACCCCTGTAGGGACAGCCCATCCCCAGGTGACGGTGACGCGGGCGGGGGCATGGGCAGGACTCGGCTCAGCCCCCCGTCCCCGAGCCCCCAGCCCCAGCGCTGACGGCCCTTGTGCAGCCCATGGGGCCCCCGGTCCCACATCCCCGGGCCTGGCGGGGACCCCTCTCCTGTGACGGGCTCAGGCACCGGGGGCCGGGGCAGGGCTGGGCGCGGGGGTCACCCCAGGCAGGGCAGGGGGACGGGGCGGAGCTAGGGAGCGAGTGGGCGGGGGTTGGCGGCGCCAGGAAGGCTGGAGGCGATGGTGCGGGGTGACATGCGGGGCCTTTAATGACAGACGTGTCCCTGGGAGCCTGGCGGACCACGGTGGGGGCGGGTGACGACGGCGCCCATGGGTGTCCCCGGGGTGCAGCTGTGGCCAGGCTCACGGGACCCTCCTGCTGTAGTAGATGTTCCTGGCTATGACACCTGGGGGAGAAGTGATGATGAGCGGCTGCGCCCGTCACCGCTCCCAGCCCCGGCTGCGGGGACCGAGAGCTGGGAGCCCTCGGCCGTGGGGCCAGCTGGCACCACCGCCACCGCCACCGGCACCAGCACCGGCACCGGCACCTCTGCCCCTGTGCCGCCTTCTCCCGCCACGCTGCCTGCGCTGCCAGCCGGCCTGGGGGCTCCTCTTGCGTCTCCTGTGCCGGGGCGGTGACAAGCGGACCCACCGGCACATGCTGGTGGTGACACGGGGCTGGTGGTGATGCTGGGCAGCCGCCCTCCTCCTGCGGGCCTGGGCCGGCCCGTAGCCATGGAGCCTGTGTGCAGCCGGGCGGCACCGTGGGGACATTGTGATGCCGCTGGTGATGTTGGCCGTGTAACACGCCTCTGTCACAAAGGGCCTCGCCCCGGCACCCCTATAAAAGCGGGGTGGGGGGCCAGAGCCAACCCGCGGCAGGGCAGGGCGGCTGGCCACCCCACTCGGCCAGTCCCAGCATGGCTCGGTCCCGGCGCAGCGAGACCCGCAGCAGGAGCCGGCGCCGCCGCCGCAGCCCGGGCCACTACCAGAGCCGCCCTCGCCGCCGGTATGGGAGGAGCCGCCGCCGGCCTGCGGCACGCAGCCGCAGGCATACAAGGAGCCGGCGGCAGCGTGGGGGACACAGGCTTCGCCGCTGAGTAGACCCCAGCACTGGGCGTCTGCGGAGCCAGTGTCCCCGAGACCCCCGGCCGCCGCACCGCCGCGGCCCTGGCTCCATCAATAAAGCTGGAATGATCGCATGAAGGGTGTGTGTGTCCCTGGTGTCCCTGTGCGCCGGCTGCGTGTCCCCTGGTGTCGTGTCCCATGGGTGGGCGTCCGTGTCTGCTTGAGGGGGGGGGGGGGGGGGGGGCGGGGGGCCGGGTTGTCCGATGGGTACACATGTCCAGGACCAGCACACGTCTCCAGGGATGGAGATGCCCCAGCCTGACGGCTCCTGTGCTGGCTCTGACCCCCATCTCCACGTCCCCAACCCGTCTCCACGTCCCCAGCCCATCTCCATGCCTCCCGGGCACTAGTGCCCTCCCCAAGGGAGCCGTGGGTGGCCCTGCGGCATCCCCAGGGATTTCGGGGCCGTGAAGGCACCCAAGGGTGGCCCTGAGCAGGCGGGCAGGTGCCACCTGCCAGCGATGCCCCCACCACTCGGGACAAGGAGCCTGGCCCTTCTCGTGGTGCCGGGGGAGCCGCCTGCCGCAGTGCCCCAGGAGGGAGGGGCTGCAGCCCCTTTCGTTCACTTTCGTTCACTCTTGTTGATCACTTTGAAGAGAGGCCTTCTGAGGAGTCGGGTGGGAATCAGGAGCTCCCTGCTACAGGTCCCCAGCAGGGCACCGGCACTGTCCCCATGTGCCGGGACACGGGCGCTGTCCCCACTGTCCCTGCCTGCCCTGTGGCCCCTCTGACCTCACAAGAGCCGGCAGCAGCGGGTGCCGGCAGAGCCCCGGGACGGGCCGAGCGCGGTGCCTGCGGGGGGCTGCCTCGGTGATGGCTGGTCAGCGTAAGAGGTGGGTGGGGGCAGCCCTGGCCCCCCCCTGGGGAAATGAGCCCGGGGACCGTCCCAAAGGGGCTGTGACCCCGCAGGGCTGGCCATGCTGCTGCCTTGCGCAGCCCCGGGCGGGCTGGGGACCCAGCCCTGTCTCTGCTTCTCCCAGGCACAGCAAGTGCCCTGCAGTGAGCCGGCAGCGAGCGGCATCCGGCGCCGGCAGCATGCACGCCGCCCTCCAGAGCTTCCTCCGGCTGCTCCGCAGCTTCCTCTCCTTCGGCCTCACGGCGGCATTCGGCGACCTCCTGCTCCGCTCCACCCTCCTCTTCCTTTTCGTCCTGCTCCTGCCCCTCTTTGTGCTGCAGGACCAGGTGCTGCCGGTCCTGCTCGTCCTCGGGAGAGCCCTGCTCCCCGTCGCCGGCATCTTCCTCACCCGCCTGCTGCCGGCCCTGGCCGCCTTCCTCGCCGCGCTCTTCCCGCCCGTCCTCCTCTTCCTGCTGGTGCTGCTGGCCAAAGCTGAGCCCGTCAGCGACAGTGGCACCGCCTCAGGGAGAAGGTGTTTGAGAAGATGTGAGAGAAACAGCCCTGCAGACCCCCAGGGCAGGGGAGAAGGAGGGGAGGAGGTGCTCCGGGCACCGGAGCAGAGATTCCCCTGCCGCTCCTGGGGAGGACCATGGTGACGCAGGCTCTCACCCTGCAGCCCGTGGAGGTCCACGGTGGAGCAGATATCCACCTGCAGCCCGTGGAGGACCCCACTGCGGTGCAGGGGATTGCGCCCAAAGGAGGCTGCGACCCCGTGGGAAGCCCGCGCTGGAGCAGGCTCCTGGCAGGACTTGCGGCCCTGTGCAGAGGAGCCCGCGCTGGAGCAGCTTTGCTGGCAGGACTTGCGACCCTGTGGGGGGACCCACGCTGGAGCAGTCTGTTCCTGAAGGACTGCGCCCCCTGGGAAGGACCCACGCTGGAGCAGTTGGTGGAGGACTGTCTCCCGTGGGAGGGACCCCACGCTGGAGCGGGGCAAGAGCGTGAGGAGGACGGAGCGGCAGAGACAACGCGCAATGAACTGGCCGCAAGCCCCATTCCCCGTCCCCCTGCGCCACTCAGGCGGAGGAGGTGGAGAATTCGGGAGGGAAGTTGAGCCTGGGAAGAAGGCAGGGGTGGGGGGAAGGGGTTTATAGGTGTGTTCTTCTTTCTCATTATCCTACGTCCTTGTTAACTGGCAATAAATTAATTTAATTTCCCCGGGTCGAGCCTGTTTTGCCCGTGATGGTACTTGCTGAGTGATCTCCCTGCCCTTCTCTCCACCCACGAGCCTTTTGTCGTGTTTTCTCCCCCTTGCCCAGCTGAGGAGGGCAGTGACGGAGCGGCTGGGTGGGCACCAGAGCCCAGCCAAGGTCAACCCACCGCCGCGTCTTCAGCGGCTGCGCCGGAGCCCTCGGCATCACCCTCCGGTCACGGTGGTGCACATCGTCCCCCGCCCCTCCCCGCCCCCTGCCCCCTGCCCGGTGGGGGCAGCAGACCCCGGTTCGGAGCGTGGCTGGGAGCGGCCCCTGCCCGGCACAGAGCCCTGTGTGTGCCTGGGCTGCGTGTCCGGGGCTCCTTTCCGGGCTCCATCCTGGGGCTCCATCGCGGGGGGTCCATCCCGGGGACCCCTGTAGGGACAGCCCATCCCCAGGTGACGGTGACGCGGGCGGGGGCATGGGCAGGACTCGGCTCAGCCCCCCGTCCCCGAGCCCCCAGCCCCAGCGCTGACGGCCCTTGTGCAGCCCATGGGGCCCCCGGTCCCACATCCCCGGGCCTGGCGGGGACCCCTCTCCTGTGACGGGCTCAGGCACCGGGGGCCGGGGCAGGGCTGGGCGCGGGGGTCACCCCAGGCAGGGCAGGGGGACGGGGCGGAGCTAGGGAGCGAGTGGGCGGGGGTTGGCGGCGCCAGGAAGGCTGGAGGCGATGGTGCGGGGTGACATGCGGGGCCTTTAATGACAGACGTGTCCCTGGGAGCCTGGCGGACCACGGTGGGGGCGGGTGACGACGGCGCCCATGGGTGTCCCCGGGGTGCAGCTGTGGCCAGGCTCACGGGACCCTCCTGCTGTAGTAGATGTTCCTGGCTATGACACCTGGGGGAGAAGTGATGATGAGCGGCTGCGCCCGTCACCGCTCCCAGCCCCGGCTGCGGGGACCGAGAGCTGGGAGCCCTCGGCCGTGGGGCCAGCTGGCACCACCGCCACCGCCACCGGCACCAGCACCGGCACCGGCACCTCTGCCCCTGTGCCGCCTTCTCCCGCCACGCTGCCTGCGCTGCCAGCCGGCCTGGGGGCTCCTCTTGCGTCTCCTGTGCCGGGGCGGTGACAAGCGGACCCACCGGCACATGCTGGTGGTGACACGGGGCTGGTGGTGATGCTGGGCAGCCGCCCTCCTCCTGCGGGCCTGGGCCGGCCCGTAGCCATGGAGCCTGTGTGCAGCCGGGCGGCACCGTGGGGACATTGTGATGCCGCTGGTGATGTTGGCCGTGTAACACGCCTCTGTCACAAAGGGCCTCGCCCCGGCACCCCTATAAAAGCGGGGTGGGGGGCCAGAGCCAACCCGCGGCAGGGCAGGGCGGCTGGCCACCCCACTCGGCCAGTCCCAGCATGGCTCGGTCCCGGCGCAGCGAGACCCGCAGCAGGAGCCGGCGCCGCCGCCGCAGCCCGGGCCACTACCAGAGCCGCCCTCGCCGCCGGTATGGGAGGAGCCGCCGCCGGCCTGCGGCACGCAGCCGCAGGCATACAAGGAGCCGGCGGCAGCGTGGGGGACACAGGCTTCGCCGCTGAGTAGACCCCAGCACTGGGCGTCTGCGGAGCCAGTGTCCCCGAGACCCCCGGCCGCCGCACCGCCGCGGCCCTGGCTCCATCAATAAAGCTGGAATGATCGCATGAAGGGTGTGTGTGTCCCTGGTGTCCCTGTGCGCCGGCTGCGTGTCCCCTGGTGTCGTGTCCCATGGGTGGGCGTCCGTGTCTGCTTGAGGGGGGGGGGGGGGGGGGGCGGGGGGCCGGGTTGTCCGATGGGTACACATGTCCAGGACCAGCACACGTCTCCAGGGATGGAGATGCCCCAGCCTGACGGCTCCTGTGCTGGCTCTGACCCCCATCTCCACGTCCCCAACCCGTCTCCACGTCCCCAGCCCATCTCCATGCCTCCCGGGCACTAGTGCCCTCCCCAAGGGAGCCGTGGGTGGCCCTGCGGCATCCCCAGGGATTTCGGGGCCGTGAAGGCACCCAAGGGTGGCCCTGAGCAGGCGGGCAGGTGCCACCTGCCAGCGATGCCCCCACCACTCGGGACAAGGAGCCTGGCCCTTCTCGTGGTGCCGGGGGAGCCGCCTGCCGCAGTGCCCCAGGAGGGAGGGGCTGCAGCCCCTTTCGTTCACTTTCGTTCACTCTTGTTGATCACTTTGAAGAGAGGCCTTCTGAGGAGTCGGGTGGGAATCAGGAGCTCCCTGCTACAGGTCCCCAGCAGGGCACCGGCACTGTCCCCATGTGCCGGGACACGGGCGCTGTCCCCACTGTCCCTGCCTGCCCTGTGGCCCCTCTGACCTCACAAGAGCCGGCAGCAGCGGGTGCCGGCAGAGCCCCGGGACGGGCCGAGCGCGGTGCCTGCGGGGGGCTGCCTCGGTGATGGCTGGTCAGCGTAAGAGGTGGGTGGGGGCAGCCCTGGCCCCCCCCTGGGGAAATGAGCCCGGGGACCGTCCCAAAGGGGCTGTGACCCCGCAGGGCTGGCCATGCTGCTGCCTTGCGCAGCCCCGGGCGGGCTGGGGACCCAGCCCTGTCTCTGCTTCTCCCAGGCACAGCAAGTGCCCTGCAGTGAGCCGGCAGCGAGCGGCATCCGGCGCCGGCAGCATGCACGCCGCCCTCCAGAGCTTCCTCCGGCTGCTCCGCAGCTTCCTCTCCTTCGGCCTCACGGCGGCATTCGGCGACCTCCTGCTCCGCTCCACCCTCCTCTTCCTTTTCGTCCTGCTCCTGCCCCTCTTTGTGCTGCAGGACCAGGTGCTGCCGGTCCTGCTCGTCCTCGGGAGAGCCCTGCTCCCCGTCGCCGGCATCTTCCTCACCCGCCTGCTGCCGGCCCTGGCCGCCTTCCTCGCCGCGCTCTTCCCGCCCGTCCTCCTCTTCCTGCTGGTGCTGCTGGCCAAAGCTGAGCCCGTCAGCGACAGTGGCACCGCCTCAGGGAGAAGGTGTTTGAGAAGATGTGAGAGAAACAGCCCTGCAGACCCCCAGGGCAGGGGAGAAGGAGGGGAGGAGGTGCTCCGGGCACCGGAGCAGAGATTCCCCTGCCGCTCCTGGGGAGGACCATGGTGACGCAGGCTCTCACCCTGCAGCCCGTGGAGGTCCACGGTGGAGCAGATATCCACCTGCAGCCCGTGGAGGACCCCACTGCGGTGCAGGGGATTGCGCCCAAAGGAGGCTGCGACCCCGTGGGAAGCCCGCGCTGGAGCAGGCTCCTGGCAGGACTTGCGGCCCTGTGCAGAGGAGCCCGCGCTGGAGCAGCTTTGCTGGCAGGACTTGCGACCCTGTGGGGGGACCCACGCTGGAGCAGTCTGTTCCTGAAGGACTGCGCCCCCTGGGAAGGACCCACGCTGGAGCAGTTGGTGGAGGACTGTCTCCCGTGGGAGGGACCCCACGCTGGAGCGGGGCAAGAGCGTGAGGAGGACGGAGCGGCAGAGACAACGCGCAATGAACTGGCCGCAAGCCCCATTCCCCGTCCCCCTGCGCCACTCAGGCGGAGGAGGTGGAGAATTCGGGAGGGAAGTTGAGCCTGGGAAGAAGGCAGGGGTGGGGGGAAGGGGTTTATAGGTGTGTTCTTCTTTCTCATTATCCTACGTCCTTGTTAACTGGCAATAAATTAATTTAATTTCCCCGGGTCGAGCCTGTTTTGCCCGTGATGGTACTTGCTGAGTGATCTCCCTGCCCTTCTCTCCACCCACGAGCCTTTTGTCGTGTTTTCTCCCCCTTGCCCAGCTGAGGAGGGCAGTGACGGAGCGGCTGGGTGGGCACCAGAGCCCAGCCAAGGTCAACCCACCGCCGCGTCTTCAGCGGCTGCGCCGGAGCCCTCGGCATCACCCTCCGGTCACGGTGGTGCACATCGTCCCCCGCCCCTCCCCGCCCCCTGCCCCCTGCCCGGTGGGGGCAGCAGACCCCGGTTCGGAGCGTGGCTGGGAGCGGCCCCTGCCCGGCACAGAGCCCTGTGTGTGCCTGGGCTGCGTGTCCGGGGCTCCTTTCCGGGCTCCATCCTGGGGCTCCATCGCGGGGGGTCCATCCCGGGGACCCCTGTAGGGACAGCCCATCCCCAGGTGACGGTGACGCGGGCGGGGGCATGGGCAGGACTCGGCTCAGCCCCCCGTCCCCGAGCCCCCAGCCCCAGCGCTGACGGCCCTTGTGCAGCCCATGGGGCCCCCGGTCCCACATCCCCGGGCCTGGCGGGGACCCCTCTCCTGTGACGGGCTCAGGCACCGGGGGCCGGGGCAGGGCTGGGCGCGGGGGTCACCCCAGGCAGGGCAGGGGGACGGGGCGGAGCTAGGGAGCGAGTGGGCGGGGGTTGGCGGCGCCAGGAAGGCTGGAGGCGATGGTGCGGGGTGACATGCGGGGCCTTTAATGACAGACGTGTCCCTGGGAGCCTGGCGGACCACGGTGGGGGCGGGTGACGACGGCGCCCATGGGTGTCCCCGGGGTGCAGCTGTGGCCAGGCTCACGGGACCCTCCTGCTGTAGTAGATGTTCCTGGCTATGACACCTGGGGGAGAAGTGATGATGAGCGGCTGCGCCCGTCACCGCTCCCAGCCCCGGCTGCGGGGACCGAGAGCTGGGAGCCCTCGGCCGTGGGGCCAGCTGGCACCACCGCCACCGCCACCGGCACCAGCACCGGCACCGGCACCTCTGCCCCTGTGCCGCCTTCTCCCGCCACGCTGCCTGCGCTGCCAGCCGGCCTGGGGGCTCCTCTTGCGTCTCCTGTGCCGGGGCGGTGACAAGCGGACCCACCGGCACATGCTGGTGGTGACACGGGGCTGGTGGTGATGCTGGGCAGCCGCCCTCCTCCTGCGGGCCTGGGCCGGCCCGTAGCCATGGAGCCTGTGTGCAGCCGGGCGGCACCGTGGGGACATTGTGATGCCGCTGGTGATGTTGGCCGTGTAACACGCCTCTGTCACAAAGGGCCTCGCCCCGGCACCCCTATAAAAGCGGGGTGGGGGGCCAGAGCCAACCCGCGGCAGGGCAGGGCGGCTGGCCACCCCACTCGGCCAGTCCCAGCATGGCTCGGTCCCGGCGCAGCGAGACCCGCAGCAGGAGCCGGCGCCGCCGCCGCAGCCCGGGCCACTACCAGAGCCGCCCTCGCCGCCGGTATGGGAGGAGCCGCCGCCGGCCTGCGGCACGCAGCCGCAGGCATACAAGGAGCCGGCGGCAGCGTGGGGGACACAGGCTTCGCCGCTGAGTAGACCCCAGCACTGGGCGTCTGCGGAGCCAGTGTCCCCGAGACCCCCGGCCGCCGCACCGCCGCGGCCCTGGCTCCATCAATAAAGCTGGAATGATCGCATGAAGGGTGTGTGTGTCCCTGGTGTCCCTGTGCGCCGGCTGCGTGTCCCCTGGTGTCGTGTCCCATGGGTGGGCGTCCGTGTCTGCTTGAGGGGGGGGGGGGGGGGGGCGGGGGGCCGGGTTGTCCGATGGGTACACATGTCCAGGACCAGCACACGTCTCCAGGGATGGAGATGCCCCAGCCTGACGGCTCCTGTGCTGGCTCTGACCCCCATCTCCACGTCCCCAACCCGTCTCCACGTCCCCAGCCCATCTCCATGCCTCCCGGGCACTAGTGCCCTCCCCAAGGGAGCCGTGGGTGGCCCTGCGGCATCCCCAGGGATTTCGGGGCCGTGAAGGCACCCAAGGGTGGCCCTGAGCAGGCGGGCAGGTGCCACCTGCCAGCGATGCCCCCACCACTCGGGACAAGGAGCCTGGCCCTTCTCGTGGTGCCGGGGGAGCCGCCTGCCGCAGTGCCCCAGGAGGGAGGGGCTGCAGCCCCTTTCGTTCACTTTCGTTCACTCTTGTTGATCACTTTGAAGAGAGGCCTTCTGAGGAGTCGGGTGGGAATCAGGAGCTCCCTGCTACAGGTCCCCAGCAGGGCACCGGCACTGTCCCCATGTGCCGGGACACGGGCGCTGTCCCCACTGTCCCTGCCTGCCCTGTGGCCCCTCTGACCTCACAAGAGCCGGCAGCAGCGGGTGCCGGCAGAGCCCCGGGACGGGCCGAGCGCGGTGCCTGCGGGGGGCTGCCTCGGTGATGGCTGGTCAGCGTAAGAGGTGGGTGGGGGCAGCCCTGGCCCCCCCCTGGGGAAATGAGCCCGGGGACCGTCCCAAAGGGGCTGTGACCCCGCAGGGCTGGCCATGCTGCTGCCTTGCGCAGCCCCGGGCGGGCTGGGGACCCAGCCCTGTCTCTGCTTCTCCCAGGCACAGCAAGTGCCCTGCAGTGAGCCGGCAGCGAGCGGCATCCGGCGCCGGCAGCATGCACGCCGCCCTCCAGAGCTTCCTCCGGCTGCTCCGCAGCTTCCTCTCCTTCGGCCTCACGGCGGCATTCGGCGACCTCCTGCTCCGCTCCACCCTCCTCTTCCTTTTCGTCCTGCTCCTGCCCCTCTTTGTGCTGCAGGACCAGGTGCTGCCGGTCCTGCTCGTCCTCGGGAGAGCCCTGCTCCCCGTCGCCGGCATCTTCCTCACCCGCCTGCTGCCGGCCCTGGCCGCCTTCCTCGCCGCGCTCTTCCCGCCCGTCCTCCTCTTCCTGCTGGTGCTGCTGGCCAAAGCTGAGCCCGTCAGCGACAGTGGCACCGCCTCAGGGAGAAGGTGTTTGAGAAGATGTGAGAGAAACAGCCCTGCAGACCCCCAGGGCAGGGGAGAAGGAGGGGAGGAGGTGCTCCGGGCACCGGAGCAGAGATTCCCCTGCCGCTCCTGGGGAGGACCATGGTGACGCAGGCTCTCACCCTGCAGCCCGTGGAGGTCCACGGTGGAGCAGATATCCACCTGCAGCCCGTGGAGGACCCCACTGCGGTGCAGGGGATTGCGCCCAAAGGAGGCTGCGACCCCGTGGGAAGCCCGCGCTGGAGCAGGCTCCTGGCAGGACTTGCGGCCCTGTGCAGAGGAGCCCGCGCTGGAGCAGCTTTGCTGGCAGGACTTGCGACCCTGTGGGGGGACCCACGCTGGAGCAGTCTGTTCCTGAAGGACTGCGCCCCCTGGGAAGGACCCACGCTGGAGCAGTTGGTGGAGGACTGTCTCCCGTGGGAGGGACCCCACGCTGGAGCGGGGCAAGAGCGTGAGGAGGACGGAGCGGCAGAGACAACGCGCAATGAACTGGCCGCAAGCCCCATTCCCCGTCCCCCTGCGCCACTCAGGCGGAGGAGGTGGAGAATTCGGGAGGGAAGTTGAGCCTGGGAAGAAGGCAGGGGTGGGGGGAAGGGGTTTATAGGTGTGTTCTTCTTTCTCATTATCCTACGTCCTTGTTAACTGGCAATAAATTAATTTAATTTCCCCGGGTCGAGCCTGTTTTGC
This sequence comes from Aptenodytes patagonicus, assembly GCF_965638725.1. Classification (NCBI taxonomy): domain Eukaryota; kingdom Metazoa; phylum Chordata; class Aves; order Sphenisciformes; family Spheniscidae; genus Aptenodytes; species Aptenodytes patagonicus. The sequence goes on along the minus strand of NW_027472125.1, from coordinate 4,117 downwards.
CCGTGATGGTACTTGCTGAGTGATCTCCCTGCCCTTCTCTCCACCCACGAGCCTTTTGTCGTGTTTTCTCCCCCTTGCCCAGCTGAGGAGGGCAGTGACGGAGCGGCTGGGTGGGCACCAGAGCCCAGCCAAGGTCAACCCACCGCCGCGTCTTCAGCGGCTGCGCCGGAGCCCTCGGCATCACCCTCCGGTCACGGTGGTGCACATCGTCCCCCGCCCCTCCCCGCCCCCTGCCCCCTGCCCGGTGGGGGCAGCAGACCCCGGTTCGGAGCGTGGCTGGGAGCGGCCCCTGCCCGGCACAGAGCCCTGTGTGTGCCTGGGCTGCGTGTCCGGGGCTCCTTTCCGGGCTCCATCCTGGGGCTCCATCGCGGGGGGTCCATCCCGGGGACCCCTGTAGGGACAGCCCATCCCCAGGTGACGGTGACGCGGGCGGGGGCATGGGCAGGACTCGGCTCAGCCCCCCGTCCCCGAGCCCCCAGCCCCAGCGCTGACGGCCCTTGTGCAGCCCATGGGGCCCCCGGTCCCACATCCCCGGGCCTGGCGGGGACCCCTCTCCTGTGACGGGCTCAGGCACCGGGGGCCGGGGCAGGGCTGGGCGCGGGGGTCACCCCAGGCAGGGCAGGGGGACGGGGCGGAGCTAGGGAGCGAGTGGGCGGGGGTTGGCGGCGCCAGGAAGGCTGGAGGCGATGGTGCGGGGTGACATGCGGGGCCTTTAATGACAGACGTGTCCCTGGGAGCCTGGCGGACCACGGTGGGGGCGGGTGACGACGGCGCCCATGGGTGTCCCCGGGGTGCAGCTGTGGCCAGGCTCACGGGACCCTCCTGCTGTAGTAGATGTTCCTGGCTATGACACCTGGGGGAGAAGTGATGATGAGCGGCTGCGCCCGTCACCGCTCCCAGCCCCGGCTGCGGGGACCGAGAGCTGGGAGCCCTCGGCCGTGGGGCCAGTTGGCACCACCGCCACCGCCACCGGCACCAGCACCGGCACCGGCACCTCTGCCCCTGTGCCGCCTTCTCCCGCCACGCTGCCTGCGCTGCCAGCCGGCCTGGGGGCTCCTCTTGCGTCTCCTGTGCCGGGGCGGTGACAAGCGGACCCACCGGCACATGCTGGTGGTGACACGGGGCTGGTGGTGATGCTGGGCAGCCGCCCTCCTCCTGCGGGCCTGGGCCGGCCCGTAGCCATGGAGCCTGTGTGCAGCCGGGCGGCACCGTGGGGACATTGTGATGCCGCTGGTGATGTTGGCCGTGTAACACGCCTCTGTCACAAAGGGCCTCGCCCCGGCACCCCTATAAAAGCGGGGTGGGGGGCCAGAGCCAACCCGCGGCAGGGCAGGGCGGCTGGCCACCCCACTCGGCCAGTCCCAGCATGGCTCGGTCCCGGCGCAGCGAGACCCGCAGCAGGAGCCGGCGCCGCCGCCGCAGCCCGGGCCACTACCAGAGCCGCCCTCGCCGCCGGTATGGGAGGAGCCGCCGCCGGCCTGCGGCACGCAGCCGCAGGCATACAAGGAGCCGGCGGCAGCGTGGGGGACACAGGCTTCGCCGCTGAGTAGACCCCAGCACTGGGCGTCTGCGGAGCCAGTGTCCCCGAGACCCCCGGCCGCCGCACCGCCGCGGCCCTGGCTCCATCAATAAAGCTGGAATGATCGCATGAAGGGTGTGTGTGTCCCTGGTGTCCCTGTGCGCCGGCTGCGTGTCCCCTGGTGTCGTGTCCCATGGGTGGGCGTCCGTGTCTGCTTGAGGGGGGGGGGGGCGGGGGGCCGGGTTGTCCGATGGGTACGCATGTCCAGGACCAGCACACGTCTCCAGGGATGGAGATGCCCCAGCCTGACGGCTCCTGTGCTGGCTCTGACCCCCATCTCCACGTCCCCAACCCGTCTCCACGTCCCCAGCCCATCTCCATGCCTCCCGGGCACTAGTGCCCTCCCCAAGGGAGCCGTGGGTGGCCCTGCGGCATCCCCAGGGATTTCGGGGCCGTGAAGGCACCCAAGGGTGGCCCTGAGCAGGCGGGCAGGTGCCACCTGCCAGCGATGCCCCCACCACTCGGGACAAGGAGCCTGGCCCTTCTCGTGGTGCCGGGGGAGCCGCCTGCCGCAGTGCCCCAGGAGGGAGGGGCTGCAGCCCCTTTCGTTCACTTTCGTTCACTCTTGTTGATCACTTTGAAGAGAGGCCTTCTGAGGAGTCGGGTGGGAATCAGGAGCTCCCTGCTACAGGTCCCCAGCAGGGCACCGGCACTGTCCCCATGTGCCGGGACACGGGCGCTGTCCCCACTGTCCCTGCCTGCCCTGTGGCCCCTCTGACCTCACAAGAGCCGGCAGCAGCGGGTGCCGGCAGAGCCCCGGGACGGGCCGAGCGCGGTGCCTGCGGGGGGCTGCCTCGGTGATGGCTGGTCAGCGTAAGAGGTGGGTGGGGGCAGCCCTGGCCCCCCCCTGGGGAAATGAGCCCGGGGACCGTCCCAAAGGGGCTGTGACCCCGCAGGGCTGGCCATGCTGCTGCCTTGCGCAGCCCCGGGCGGGCTGGGGACCCAGCCCTGTCTCTGCTTCTCCCAGGCACAGCAAGTGCCCTGCAGTGAGCCGGCAGCGAGCGGCATCCGGCGCCGGCAGCATGCACGCCGCCCTCCAGAGCTTCCTCCGGCTGCTCCGCAGCTTCCTCTCCTTCGGCCTCACGGCGGCATTCGGCGACCTCCTGCTCCGCTCCACCCTCCTCTTCCTTTTCGTCCTGCTCCTGCCCCTCTTTGTGCTGCAGGACCAGGTGCTGCCGGTCCTGCTCGTCCTCGGGAGAGCCCTGCTCCCCGTCGCCGGCATCTTCCTCACCCGCCTGCTGCCGGCCCTGGCCGCCTTCCTCGCCGCGCTCTTCCCGCCCGTCCTCCTCTTCCTGCTGGTGCTGCTGGCCAAAGCTGAGCCCGTCAGCGACAGTGGCACCGCCTCAGGGAGAAGGTGTTTGAGAAGATGTGAGAGAAACAGCCCTGCAGACCCCCAGGGCAGGGGAGAAGGAGGGGAGGAGGTGCTCCGGGCACCGGAGCAGAGATTCCCCTGCCGCTCCTGGGGAGGACCATGGTGACGCAGGCTCTCACCCTGCAGCCCGTGGAGGTCCACGGTGGAGCAGATATCCACCTGCAGCCCGTGGAGGACCCCACTGCGGTGCAGGGGATTGCGCCCAAAGGAGGCTGCGACCCCGTGGGAAGCCCGCGCTGGAGCAGGCTCCTGGCAGGACTTGCGGCCCTGTGCAGAGGAGCCCGCGCTGGAGCAGCTTTGCTGGCAGGACTTGCGACCCTGTGGGGGGACCCACGCTGGAGCAGTCTGTTCCTGAAGGACTGCGCCCCCTGGGAAGGACCCACGCTGGAGCAGTTGGTGGAGGACTGTCTCCCGTGGGAGGGACCCCACGCTGGAGCGGGGCAAGAGCGTGAGGAGGACGGAGCGGCAGAGACAACGCGCAATGAACTGGCCGCAAGCCCCATTCCCCGTCCCCCTGCGCCACTCAGGCGGAGGAGGTGGAGAATTCGGGAGGGAAGTTGAGCCTGGGAAGAAGGCAGGGGTGGGGGGAAGGGGTTTATAGGTGTGTTCTTCTTTCTCATTATCCTACGTCCTTGTTAACTGGCAATAAATTAATTTAATTTCCCCGGGTCGAGCCTGTTTTGCCCGTGATGGTACTTGCTGAGTGATCTCCCTGCCCTTCTCTCCACCCACGAGCCTTTTGTCGTGTTTTCTCCCCCTTGCCCAGCTGAGGAGGGCAGTGACGGAGCGGCTGGGTGGGCACCAGAGCCCAGCCAAGGTCAACCCACCGCCGCGTCTTCAGCGGCTGCGCCGGAGCCCTCGGCATCACCCTCCGGTCACGGTGGTGCACATCGTCCCCCGCCCCTCCCCGCCCCCTGCCCCCTGCCCGGTGGGGGCAGCAGACCCCGGTTCGGAGCGTGGCTGGGAGCGGCCCCTGCCCGGCACAGAGCCCTGTGTGTGCCTGGGCTGCGTGTCCGGGGCTCCTTTCCGGGCTCCATCCTGGGGCTCCATCGCGGGGGGTCCATCCCGGGGACCCCTGTAGGGACAGCCCATCCCCAGGTGACCGTGACGCGGGCGGGGGCATGGGCAGGACTCGGCTCAGCCCCCCGTCCCCGAGCCCCCAGCCC